>NC_068983.1:37029317-37036178 GCF_001194135.2 Octopus bimaculoides | reverse complement strand
TATGTGTGTGTGTGTGTCTGTGTTTTTCCCACCACCATCGCTTGACAACCAATGCTGGTGTTTTTACGTCCCTGTAACTTGGCGGTTTGGCAAAAGAGACCGATAGAATAAGTACTAGGCTTACAAAGAAAAAGTCCTGGGGTCGATTTGTTCAACTAAAAGCAGTGCTCCAGCATGGCCACAGTCAAATGACTGAAACAAATAAAAGAATTATTTTATCATTTTTATTGCCTGTAACATCATTGATTCATTAGCTTCAATGAATGCGGTTTTTTTTTTACCTGAATTGTTTTTTACAAGTGGAAAGAGTTTAATTATTGCCTTTAATGTAATAAACTTGATATTTTTTTCAGGTACATGGCACAGCTCCCGACATTGCAGGTTTAGATATGGCTAATCCAACTGCACTCTTGCTTAGTGCTGTTATGATGCTACGTCACATGGGTCTCATGGATTTTGCTGCCAACATTGAAAATAGTGTGTTATCTGTAATAAGAGAAGGCAAAGTAAGTACTTAGATACTTTGTTGACAGTAGTGTTGATAATTTGTGAACATGTAGAGCGTGGCCGTTGCCAGTACCGCCTGACTGGCCTTCGTGCTGGTGGCACATAAAAGCACCCACTACACTCTCTGAGTGGTTGGCATTAAGAAGGGCACCCAGCTGTAGAAACTCTGCCAAATCAGATTGGAGCCTGGTGTAGCCATCTGGTTTCACCAGTCCTCAGTCAAATCGTCCAACCCATGCTAGCATGGAAAGCAGACGTTAAACGATGATGATGATGATGATGACGTAGTGTAAACATTCTAACATCATCACAATCTTTCCAAGTTGTGCTGCATTTCACTTGAATTTTTGGTCCTCCAAAGTCATCTTGGCTGTAAATTTTGGCCTGAACATTTCAACACATATGCCAGAATATATAGTATATCTTTTAACTTTTAAATTGCCCCAACGTGGTAACTAGAGAATGTTTGTGTTAAATTAAGAAATCTTGGTAAAAAAAAAAAAATTCACTTTTGGAGATATAATTTTACTTTTTTATTCTCTACCCACCACTCCAGTGATTTAGTCAAACAGTGCATGCTTTCACCTTTAGTCTCTAAAATATTGCATCTTATTTTCCATCTTGAGTCAGTGAGAGAGCTCTGTATAGATGCTTGACTTGCTAAGAATTGCAACCAAATCTTTCTGTTGTCTTAAAAAAAAGAGAGAACACATTTGACAGTGCAAACCTAGATATGTTATGTCTCAAAAAAATTGGGTAGTCATAGCTGGAACACTGTCAGATGTAGTTTCTCTTAATCAGTCAGACCTGGAGCTAAGCAAGAACAACCTAGGTTTACTAATGTTCTATGTATATCACTCACTCCTTCACTCCCAATATTGTTGTCTTTGATTTTGTGGTGTTCATTATCATTTCACTCCAGAATTGCTTAAATATCTGAACAGACATCAACTGATTCTGTTTGAATTTTGTTGTCTTAATGTTTCTTTCAATAAAACCAAAATCTGGAGTAGTATGGAAGCGCTTTATGAAAAGGTTTGGCTGATTGAATGGCTTATAATATTTAGGTCCTTCTCTGTATGCTCTGAGCTCTAATTTTATCAAAGTTGCCTGTGTTTTTAATTTCTCTGATGTGATTAAATATTTCTGCTCTTCTGCAATGACATGGTCCTGTGTACACTCTATAAAGTGGTTGGTGTTAGGAAGGGCATCCAGCCATAGAAACCAAACCAAAACAAACTATGGAACCTGGTGTGACCCCTGGCCTTGCCAATTTCCTGGCAAGCCACCCAACCCATGCCAGCATGGAAAATGGACATTCAATGTTGATTATGATGTGGCTAGTAAAAAATCAGTATATATTTGATCAACACAAGTTGGATAGAAGTTCCCAGAGTTTTAGATAATCAAATTCATGACATTTTAGTTCTTTGCGAAGGAGTAACACATACTGTATTAAACAAATTGTAGACATAGAAATAGTGTTAGAAAACATGAAATATGTAAGCAATATAAGCACATGGTTTAGTGATTAGGGTGTTGTACTCATGATCATAAGGTTGTGGTTTCAATTCCTGTACTGGGTGATATGTTGTGTTCTTGAGCAAAACACTTCATTTCATGCTGCTCCAGTCCATTTAGCTGGCGAAAATGAATAATCCTGTGATGGACCAATGTCCTGTCCAGTGGAGTGGAAATGTGCACCTCAGAAACAAGGAAACCAGTCCCATGAGTCTATATGAGTTGGGAAGAATTATAGGTTTGAGAAAGACTATTAGTCTGTTCATTTTTGAAGTTCCTAATTAACCATGCAAATTTAACAGGCTTCCTATCAATATAAGCTATTTGTGAAAGTTCATAGCAGCTTGTAGGAGCCAACATTACTTCTACAGTAAAACAACAATTTTATAATCTAAACCTTTAATTCTTTATAAACCATGTGTGTTCTCTTTGTTTAAAATTATTATCAGTAATTAAAGTATTTATATGCATTAGCCTTCATCAATACTATCAGTAACTTTGCATTTAATTTAAATTTATATTAAAAACATTTTATTTATTTAAATATTTTATTTGTTGCAGTATCTCACCAAAGATCTTGGAGGAAATGCTAAATGTTCAGAATACACAAGGGAAATTTGCTCAAAGCTTTGACCAAGATTTTCTATTAGCAGTTTCCATGCTTAGTGTACCATGTAACTAACATTTATGTATTCTTTTTTTGTCTTGTGTTTAATAATACTGCTTTTGCTAAAAGAACCTGAAGAAGACTGACAAATCTGTCTCTCCAAAATATCTTCCTTTCTTGTCATAGATTCTAAGTTACATCATTCCCATTCTCATGCATTAAAATTGAAGAGAAACCAATATCTTTTTGGTAAAGCATTTCTCCTTTTTATATAAGCTAAGATATTGTTCCTTCACGGAGAGATGGATTTCTGTACATTTTGTACGTAACTAATTAAGCCATGCTTTTCATTCTGTAACATATATTTTAGTTTCTTAAACGTAGAGAACCAAAGGGAAATGTTTTCTGCTCTGCTGTTTGTATATATGAGGTGCAATCCAGAAGCTTTGAGACTTTTTCAGGAAAGACATTCATTAATTTCAAAGAAATACAAAACTCCTTGAAAGTAGGATCCTCTAATTTTAATGCACATGTTGTAGCACTCCAGCTACTTTGTTGAAGGTCTCATGGAAGTCCTGAAAGTGAAGGTGTCCAGGACCCACGTCACAGAATCCATCTTCTCAGTGTCTTCAACATGACTATCCCCGAGGTTCTCTTTCAACTTGGGGAACAACCAAAAGTTACAGGGAACAAGGTTTGGACTGTAAGGAGGCTGAGGGGCAGTTTTGATGTCAGCTTATTAGATGTATAGTAATGATACACTAAAATTACAGTAATTTAGAACAGTTATCACTGTATCTCTTGAAAAAAGTCTAAAAACCTCAGGAATGGCCTATGTATGTGTATCCTGCACATGTAACATATATTATATATATATATATAAGAGCAAGCCTAAAATGTTTCTATTACTGTGATTTGCCAGTTCATGAAGATCCTTTGAAAGCTAATTATGACAAGCATTGATGTTACTGTAGTTTTTGTTTTTTGTTGTTTTTTTTTCCATTGAAACTAGAATCTCATTTTGAGTGTATAAGTTATACTTATCCATACGTTGTTACAACCAACTTTTGCCAAATTTAAAACCAAATAGAAACAAGAATATTATTTATCCATTTTGATGCCTTTTACATATATGTTTGTATATACTTGTGCAGCTGGCATTAAGCAGATGTAGTTAAATTTAATTACGAAAATAAACAGCTTAATCGGATACACCTGATATTTATTTACAGATAAGCTTTGAAAGAATATCTATTAAAGATCTAATAAAAGAGACTCTTTCATTAATCAGCTGCTCATAGATTATCGTTTCATTTGCTTACCTTCATACATCACTTCATATAATTTATATACTACATATATACACTACATACATTTTCTTATTCTGGATTCAGTATGAAGTGGTCATAGGAGCATAATATATATTGTTACTTTTTTGTTGTTGTTGCAAGTAGTAGAATTTGTTGCTATTCATTCAGAACTTGAAGGCAGTGAGCAGGCAGGATTGTTACTGCACTGGACAAAATGTTCTATGTTCTGAGTTCAAATTCTGTTGAGGTCGACTTTACTTTTCATCCTTTTGGGGTTGATGAAATAAGTATCAGTTATGCCTATTGTAGAAAGAATTTATTCAGAACCTGGAAATCTGTTACTGTGACTACTCATGAAAATATACAGTGAGTAACAGGATGGTATAACTGTAAGTTCTGTATAAATATATAAATATAAATATATTTTTTCCTTTCCTGATGTGTGTGTACATTTATTTAGAGAACTCTGCACACATACATACATTTTGATTTTCATATTAAGATACTTCTATTTATTACTTGAAACAATTACATCCACCCAAATGTCCTGATTATATACTTCCAAAATAAATTAATTTTCATATTTGTTTTTTTATACCAAGTTTGTTAAAATTTGAAACTATATAAAACATTCATTTATGTGTAGTTTTTATACTCTTGTGTAGAAATGTGTTCATTTAACAAGAATGTGTGTTATACCTGTATGTCTACCTGTGAATAATCCTCAATTTATTATTGACCAAACTTACAAATATGTTTTGTTTTTCTTTTATTTCTTTTCTGCCTGTATGTTGGTAGTCTCACTTCATATTTGGGTTCTTGTCTAAAAGATGAACACCCGACTCTGAAAACCATTATTTCCATACTAATATATATACAACATTCACTTAAGTTACACAATAAGCTCTCACAACAAATACCTGTCTCAAAACACCTTTCAACTTGTATTTATATAGTTGTGATACTCTGGCATATTTCTTTGTGGTTGTGGATCAGTAACTAGATATCTACTTTTCTCAGTTTCTTAATTCAATGATTCTTTTTCTTTCTGTTTTTGCAGAAGAAAAATTTATTTAAAAAAATTTTTTTTTTACCCTTTAATTTTTATACTCTATGCTCTGCCAGTTAAAGACTTGATGTCACAAGAGACCATATCCAAATGTATCTTGAGAGCTTCTGATATATCTTACATCTGTTGAGTATTTTGCTTTCTCTAACCATTTGAACAAGAAACTTAAAGCAATTGGAAAGTAGTCAAATTTAATTAACTATATAACACACATGTCCCATTAATAAAGCAGCATTTTAAACCATTAATACAATGTGGAATGCTGCTTTGCTTGTGAGAACACCAATAAATAGTGTGTATGTGTACAGTTTTTGTATGTAATTTGTATATTGCAGAAGAAAAATTAGGTTTTTGAATATTTCAGTTAATTTGACTAACTTCCCTGTTCTAAGTATTTTATTTCATTACCTTCTCCACCATCTTCTTATAATCTCTTCTCAAAGAAAAAGAGAGATAGAAAATGGCTTTCTTAAGGTTTGCTTTCTACCTCATATTAGTTTTAATGTTGACAAGTGACATTGCAGGTATACTGAAACAAACATTACTGTTTTCAGGAATTGTTTTAGTTGTTATTATTATTATTATTATTATTATTATTATTATTATTATGTTTAATATATCTGTTTGCTTTGACAGCTATGGCTTTTTCTTTCTTTTTAAAATTTATTTGTGTTAATAATAACTGCACAAGTGGGTAGGTTACTACCTGTTATAACTGGTGTACAGTTATTATAAATTTTATATTTTATTTTTTATACTACTTTTTGTGAATATATTTGAGTTGGATATTTTAGTTTTTTTTTTCCCCCTTTTAAAGACTTGTTTTGATAATATTAGATGAAAAGAAAAATCAGTTAGAGAAAAAAGGCTTAGATGTAACAAAAATATTTTTATACAAATGTTTGTTTCAACTAACCTTGAATCATTTGATTTGAAATTCTCTATCAAGGTAATTCAAGAAATTGAGATCACATGTAATAGAAGGTTTTTTCCTTCTTCTTCATTAAACAATAGTAAATTACTCCTTGCACATTGTTTAACACGGTGCTGCATTTGTAAGTAACAAGAACCAAAACTTTAGTTGTTATCTTAAAATCTCATCTTACCATTTGAAAATGACTTTCTTCAAAAAATATTTCATTTTTATTATCTGTTTATATAATATTGTTTCTTTTATATAATTGTTTCTGTTTATACAAATATTACACAGCATATTTGTGTAGATTCTTATTTCAAAGATATTTATCTCTAAATTAATTTTTTCATATCTAGAGTTCTGTTTGTCATATACTTGAGACTGATTCCATTTTTGGTAAACATAACCTCTAAGTTCTAGACTTGGTACTATAGAACTGAAGTATAAAGTAAAATTTTATGTTGGTATGGTATTTTAATTTTGTAGCTATGTATTATCTAGTCGAGGTTTTGAATATGTTACTGGTTAATAATTTAATTTTTATTAGGAGAATATTGCTATCTAATGACATCACTGTTACAAAAAGACCTAATTTTTATATTAACTTTAAAAAAAAATTTCTTAAAAACCACCCCAGTTACTGATACATGAAGCAACAGTTGTTTGTAGTCTTCAACAAAAATGTACCACTTTTAACAAGATTGATAGAGTAAAACAAATTATTTTCAAAAATCTCATATCCAACAACAGATATCTTAGAAATTTTTTTCCCCTTTTTTGTGAATTAACCAACCAACTGAAATCATTTCTAGTTGTATTACATAAAATATCTATTTTCTCTTTGTATAAATAAATATATATTTCATTTTGCAGTTCACTTTCTTAGGAAAGCCTTTCATTATCTTGAAACATTAAAATATTTTACTGTAGC
>NC_068983.1:37021694-37029307 GCF_001194135.2 Octopus bimaculoides | reverse complement strand
AATAGTTGATACAGTGTGAGGGCAATCACTATTTCTCTACAGTTAAATATTTACTGATTTCAACTCTGATTTTGCCTTCATATACAAGATGAGGTGTTTGTCATATTTGCTTTATTTGCTTCTCTAATGTTGTGTAAACATTGACAGAACTCAATTAGTAATCTCATTAGGTCTACTGAGTTTATCAATCTCAGTTTGAGTTGAAGCAATGTACACTGTAAAAAACTGCATAGAATGGACAACCAAAACAAGACTTATTGTGAAAATCAAAGTGTGGCTTCCTGCTTTTATAAATGAACAGGTAACTTGATCTGTGATTGAGTCTTTCATTCACTATCTAAATCTTAACACAAGCAGTACCAGCTTCAACTCTGTAATCTGGGATTAACTTGTGTTGTTTCTGTTGCTGATGTCCAAGCAGCTTTGGGTGTTTGTGTGTGCGTGACTGATTATTACAACTCTACCTGGTTTATATATATATATGACCCAAGGCTGTGATGGACATGGTGCAATTAGTCAGTGTCTGATGGGATTTGGTAGCTCAGCGCTGCCTCTTGAAACAACTGTGTCAGTGCATGATTGGTTTGATGAATGTAATTCTCTATATGTAAAGTCATTTTGATTTGGGTTGTTTGCAATTCATTAGGTTAGGATTTTCTTTTGCAGAGTCAATATCATTGCCCTCTTGTGTAAAACTGACCAACATCCAGTGACAATTGATAATTGATGATAGCTCTTTTCAGCTTTTCAATAGCCCTTAGCTTCATAATTCAGTATATATATATATACTTTGCCTTATGTTATTTATACCCCCAAACTATATAAAGTCCTGATTTTTATTGCCTTACCATTTATTGTGATTTACGTGTTGTCAATTTTTTTAAATGCTTTTTTTCACAATGGCAGCTAAGGCTATCGAGCCTTCCTAAAAATAGTTGACAACATATAAAATCTATTTACATATCTATATTTCTTAGAGGAATTATTACTAGAATATTATGCATTAATTTCATGACCATACACTTGTAATCAGTATCTTCTCCGGTCATCTTCAAGTGCTGTAGTTTAACATTCACATACACACATGTTAGTGTTGAGCATCCATATCACTACCTTAATCCTCAAAGTTTTACAACTCTTTTTGTATAGTGGAAGAAATATATTGTTTCATTACTCCAAGCCTTGAAAGTGAAATTTGGCAGGCAGAAACTAGAGAAGCCTATCAAATGTGTGTCGCTGTACATGTATATGCACATATATGCGCCATTCTGCTGTTGTAGTTCAGAATCCAATTACACTTGGAACATGCAGAAGATGCAAATTGCCACAATGGTGAATTATATGTAGATAATCTTATGTTTATCATATTTTTACCCTGGAGTCTGGTGCAGCCTTCCAGCATGCCAGCCCAGTCAAACCGTCCAACCCATGCCAGCATGGACAACGGATGTTAAATGATGATGATATATATAAAAGCAAATCCAGATTGAAATCAAAACGGAAATTGTAGTTGTGGCCAATGCCAGTACCGCATGACTAGCACCCATGCCAGTGGTACGTAACGAGCATCATTCAAGCGTGGGTTGTTGTCAGTGCCTCCTGACTGGCTGCCTATGCCAAAAAGCACCATCTGAATGTGGTCGATGCCAGTGCCACCTGACTGGCTCCTGTGCCGGTGGCATGTAAAAAGCACCCACTACACTCTCGGAATGGTTGGTGTTAGGAAGAGCATCCAGCTGTAGAAACATTGCCAGATCAGATCGGAGCCTGGCGCAGCCTACTGGCTTGTCAGTCCCCCAGTCAAACCGTTCAACCCATGCTGTTTCTGGGGGTAGACTCAGTCCCTCACCCAGTTTAATATCACTGCTTGGTTCTTGACTGACTTTGTTGCAAGCATTTAGGCCCAGTCTAAGGTTAAGTTACTCACCAATCTGTGAGACCTTAGAAAAGGATTTTGAGAACTATCCCTTCTTTTTGTAAGTGTTAACATAAAAATATACAAAAGCTAAAAATTGACTGTGTTTCTAAATCTCATTACGATTGTAAAATACACACACACCCCTTTTGTTCCCGTAGCATGTTTCACCTTTGTGGCTATTTGCATCTTCTACAGTGGGTTTCACAATGCATTTGGATACAGATCTATGGCAGTTCTTCAGGGGAACACTGGTGTGTGTGTGTGTGTATATATATATATATATATAAAAAATATCATTTGGGTAATAACCTTATAGTGTACTTTACAAAGCTCCTCTATAGGTATTGGCTACCATATGCTATCATATAGAGCAGGAATTCTTGTACTGAACACACATGTGAAAATCCGTTAATATCTGTAAAATTCATACAAAAACAATTATAACACAAGAAGATGAAACGAACAGGCTTTAACCCAAATCGCTACAATTGTTTCTGTGTATTAGTATCAGTTGATAATTGCTGAGTGTTTCACATATTTTTCACATTATTGCATTAATATGATCCAACAGTTACTGTATACCTGCATATCTTCTGGTGAGTGGGTTCAGCATATATATATATATATATATATATCAGAATGGTGATTTTAAACTTTGGGATTTTTCATATGCATCTTCTGTGTTTAATTAGTTGAGTGAAAAGTTTGTAAGAAACTTTTCAAAATTTCAAAATATATAAATTAGCTGATTACATGTTACACACACAGACACACAAAAAAAAAAGATCTTTGTACATGGAATCTAGTTTATTTAAATAAAAATTTTAATAAATCATATTTCATCAATCAGTATTCTGTTCTTAATGTAATCTTATTACTGTATGCCTTGCAAAGCTGGTGAGGTGGCAGTAATGTTAGCATGCTGGCTAAAATGCTTAGTGACAACTCTTCCAACTCTTTACGTTCTGAGTTAAAAATCTGCTATGCTCAACATAATAAATATTTTTCCTACTCTAGGCACAAGGCCCAAAATTTTTGGGGAGGGATCCAGTCGATTAGATCAACCCCAGTATGCAACTGGTACTTAATTTATTGATCCCCAAAGGATGAAAGGCAAAGTTAACCTCGGTGGAATTTGGACACAGAATGTAAAGACAAACAAAATACTGCTAAGCATTTCACCCGGTGTGCTGTCTCTGCCAGCTTGCTGCCTTCAACATAATAAATATCATTGTAATACTGGGGTTGATGTAGTTGCTTTCAAAATTTTTGACTTCGTACTTTTTTTTTCTTTTATATTCTTTTATTAGTTTCATTTGTTTTAACTCTGGTTATGGTTGGGCACTTACTTCAGGAATTTTACTTGATTGTGGCCGATGCCCGTGCCCGCTGACTTGGCTCCTGTGCTGGTGGCATGTAAAAAGCACTATCTGAACATGATCAATGTCGGGCCCGCCTGACTGGCTCCTATGCTGGTGGCACATAAAAAGCACTCACTATACTCTTGGAGTGGTTGGTGTTAGGAAGGGCATCCAGCTGTAGAAACATTGCCTGATCAGATAGGAGCCTGGTGCAGCCGCTGGCTCTCTAGACCTCAGTCAAACCATCCAACCCATGCCAGCATGGAAAACAGACGTTAAACAATGATGATGAATATTGAGGTGGCACCCTAGCAGAATCATGAATCATCATCACCATGATCATCATTTAACATCCGTTTTCCCTGTTGGCCTGGGTTGGATAGTTTAACGGGAGCTGGCAAGCCAGAGGACTGCATTAGGCTTCTCTGTATTTTGGCATGGTTTTTACAACTGGATGCCCTTCCTAATGCCAGCCACTTTACAGATTGGACTAGGTGCTTAGCATGTGACACCAGCACTAGTGAGGTCTGTTTTGGCATGGTTTATACAACTGGATGCTGCTCCTAACACCAACCACTTTACAGACGGGACTGGGTGGCATCTTACAAATTATTTAGTGGTATTTCTTCCAGTTCTTCATATTCTGAATCCAGATCCTGCTGAGGTCAACTTTGCTTTTTATCAGTAAAATAAGTACTAGTGAAGTACTGGGTTCAATGTAAGTTGCTAGCCCTTTTCCCCTCAAAATTGCTGGCCGTGCGCCAAAATTTGAGGCCATTAAGGCAGTAAGTAGAAACATAGCTTTGGACAAAATGCCTTGCAGTATTTTGTTGCAGATTTTCACATTCTGGGTTCAAAACCATCAAAGTTCATCTGTGCCTTTCATTCTTTTGGGGCCATTAAATAAAATAGCAGTTAAGTAATGAGGGGGTTATTTTAATGACTAACTCCTCTCGTCCCAGATTTCAGGCCTTTCTCCTGCTGTGGAGAAATATGGAATATTTGTTCATGGTTTTATGATTCAGTACACAGCAAGATTAAATTTTTTAGATATAGGAATCAAATTTTTATGATTAAAAGAAATAAAATAAAATGGTGCAGGATGTGGGGTTAAAAAGTTTGCTTCAGTATCCCCCATTGATCTTATTGTTGTTTTTTTGTTATTGTTTTTTGTGTTTTTTTTAACTATATATATGTATATGTTTGTGTGTCTGTGTTTGTCCCCCCAACATCACTCAACAACGGATATTGGTGTGTTTACGTCCCCATAACTTTGCAGTTTGGCAAAAGAGACTGATAGAATAAGTACTAGGCTTACAAAAAATAAGTCCTGGAGTCGATTTGCTCGACTAAAGCCGGTGCTCCAGCATGGCCACAGTCAAATGACTGAAACAAGTAAAAGAGAGGTAAGGTGTTGACATTAAAAATACAGAATTTGCAACAATTTTTGACTTGTATTAAAGAAAAAAGTAAATATTTTTAAAAAATGCTTATTTTCTAACATTTAGTTTATGTATGATCATTACCTGTAAGAGATTACAGTGGAGTTGTGTCCCTTGGTCAACTTAAACTTCAGTATATGACATGGAACTGCAAACTAATATTAGTTTAGCACTTAATCTGGCCTAAATATGCTACCTGTTTTATGTTAAAACCGACCGGATCTAACCTTTCACACCTACCCTATCATGTCATTCTAAGAATGACAGGTGGGATTGACATTGTCTATCATGGTTCTAATGCATTGGTTGTACACCATTGTTGTTGTTTCATTCTGTTGGTAAAATGTTATACAAGTTGTAGTAGTTATGAAGAGAAACCAATGTAAGCGAGAGAGTTGCTGTAGCTGACTGGAAAACATAAGTGGGGGATTGTTCAGAAGATAAAACAAGTTCAGTCGCCATGCAGCTTCACCTCTTATACTTGAATTTGTTTTGTAAGAAGTTTGGCTTGAAATCGTGTGATGTAACATATTGTTGTATTTTGGGAGGGTCATACTACCAATAAACAGAGACACTGATTGTATTTCACTTCACTTTTAGTTATATTAATTAAATTGTCATAAAATTTTCATCACGCTTCTGTGACCTTTTCAACAATTTCAAATTCTCCATTTTATTTTCTCTGTATGTTATAGTGTCAAGCATGTGAGTGTGTCATGTTACTGTGTTGTTTTTGCAGTTTTCGTATTTATCTAAAAAATGTGGGTGGGGAAACTAAGCAAGGAAGATTCGTGATAAGGCAACAACAACAACAACAGCAAATCCCAAAGTGTAATGTTTGAAATCTAGAAATGGGCTGATTCACAAATTTAAAAGAGCATTATCCGATATAGAGAAACAGGAAGATCTATCAAGTAAATCTTTCAAGTCATTATGATGTTAATCAAACCCATTTAGAAAAAAAAACCCAACCTAATGACAACAACTTCAGAGTGTGGACAACTAATCCACAGATAAGCTGCAGAATTATGCTCTGTACCACATGAAATGCATGGAAGGACAGTATAAGAACAATACCGTAATGTATATAGGAGAAACGATTTGCAGTGTAGGTGAAAAGATCGAGATCATTGGTATGAATACGGTGAAAAGAAACATGTATCCCCACTCTTTCAGCATGCCATACAGGAACACATTGGATCAATGAACAATGTTGAAATTAAAAAAAATTCTACTCGTCTACAAGATCTTACATAACAGCAAGTTGCAAGGATGGCGTACGTGCTGGAAACATATACTGATCCTCACACAGTAGCAAGAATGGTTGGAGCAACAACGGACTTACAAAAACTACATCACCACCGCCATCGCAATAATACAGCGATATAAGAATGAAGACTAACTGCAACTAAAGTTAATCCCGCTCGCACAAACCACAAATACACATCAACAAAACGCTCGCGCGTGCGCACATACACGTTCTTACAATGGTGTCAACAAAAATAAGCAGATAGGTATAAAAATAAATGGACACAAAAATAGTAGCGCCACAACACAGTAATAAAACATTGAAAAAGAAAAATGCATAAATCGGATAGCGTATTTTCCGGGATACAAGTCGAATTTTTCAGACTAAAATTTACTGCCAAAAAGAAAAGGTAGGTCGACTTATACACTAACACGAATTTGGAGAACCAAAAATTTCCAAGTGAAATGCAGCAGAATTTGTAAAGATACCAAAGATGTTTACACTAGATATTAAGTAGACTTGTTTGCTAGAAAATACGGTCATTTTTCTGTTTGGGAAATACAAGGTCAGAGTATATATATTTCCCATCTACATGTCGAAATATCTCGATAGATATGTTCATCCCATTTTCTTTTTCGTTTTTTAATTCTTTTTTAATCTTTTAGTTTGGAGAGAAAGGGGGTTAATTTATAGAAAAAACACCATTCTCGATTTCAGTGGGAAATAATTATTTTTCCACGGTTTTGTCGTGTGCTATCAACTAATCTGACTTCTGAACAAAGGACTGATATTCGGAGGTCATATTCGTTGATAACACATGGAAAAAAATGGTATAGAAAATTCCGTGAAGGGGTAATTGCTGCTTCCCTCCATTTTCCAGGAGAAAAGTCCTTTGCGACATGTTGAGAGATTAGGTTAGTTGATACTGAAGGGGAAAAAAAAAACCAGGAAAAATAATTACTAGCCATTGAAATCAAGAAGGGTGTTCTATAAATTTACGGGAAGGACAATACCCATGACCCTTTAAACAGCCTCTGAGACTTTTAGGAGAGGGGTTTGGTGGAAGATGGTATCCTTAAACCAGAAGCCTGAACCGAATGTCTGCAACAGAGTAAATTCCTCTGAATGCATCCAAAGTGCCAGCTGTTGTTGTTAAACAGGGAGATGGATTGGGTTTACTTTCCAGGTGAGCCATGACGGGTTTGAACTCAGGACGCCAACTTCCGCATAAATACCACACGGCACCTGGTCAGACGTTCTTACTGTTCCGCTAATCCACCATTCTGGATTGACACTTTTGCATCAACTCCAGAAGGATGAAATCAAAGTTGTCCACGGCAGGATGTGAACTCAAAACGCACAGAACTGAATTGAAGACATGTAACTGAATATCTCAATACATTTTGTTCGTCACTTTATAAATGCTGTCATCCACCACGCTTATGAAACAGCACAAAAACATAAACCATTGCTCTAACCAACATGTGCCGCCTGCCTCTCAACTTCTGTCCATTACTGCTTTCCTCAAAACCTTACAACTGAATATTTCTTCACACTTGAAACTTCTACCATGGGTACTAACTTCATTCACACTCCCACGAACCAACAAAGGAGCCTTTACAAAGCCGTGCGACCAGAAGAAA
>NC_068983.1:37016424-37021684 GCF_001194135.2 Octopus bimaculoides | reverse complement strand
CGTCTTCCTTAAATCACACAGTTGTCTTACATATTGAGCAATGGTTCTCAACCGAGGTCCATATGGCCCGTGGGGTTCGTATAATATTTTGTTGTTAAAAATTATGTGCAATAAATTGGTTATACTTCTACAATACACAAAATATTTTAACAAATTTTTTATACAATTCCTAATAATATCTAATTATGAATATATAAGAAGATTTTTAAATATCAAATGGTTACGAGGGTCCATCCACGTTCAATTGAAATCAAAGGGTCCATAGGCAAAAAAAAATGGTTGAGAACCGTAGTCCCAGATATAACAAAAAGACACGATGGAGGTGGTTGGAACATCTTTGCTCATTGGTCTGACCTGGGACAAAGTAGTAAAAATGACCTTCACTCCTCACCTCACATTCTTATAATTTACTAAACTGCAACTCTTCAACTCCCGACAATTACTGGCCCTTGCCAAATACAAGTGAGGGCCATATCTAAGATTATATTTCCACATCAGGAACAGTGTTTCTGCTACGCACATAGACATTCTGAACCGCTTCCACAAAAGAGCCACTTAACTGCTGTGACGTCAAACCACTCACAGATTCGCTCCAGCCTCTGGTCCACTCGTATACTATCATTCCCGTCTTTTTAGCATTACTATAATGGTCTCTATTCTTTCAAACTGACTTTTCTTGTGCCCCCGACCTACTCGTCTCCACCTTCCATCACCCCATCTCCAGTCATTTTTATTGTGTGCAATTCCACACAAACCCCCTAAGACCAGTTTGACTGCCCTAGAACATCGGCCTTCGAGAATCTCCCCGTCCCCACAGTACTGCTTATGCCTTTCCTACAGGTATTAACTTGAAAAAAGTTCAAACATTACATTAACGCATCAAACTCACTGATCTCAAAAATCATGACCACTGTCCTTTCGTCCAGATTCGGTAAGTATTAAAGAAAAAAGAAGTTTCTTAAAGTTCCACAATTATTCATTTCACTCATTATTGCGAGAGTCAAGACCCCACAACACAACCTGTTAATAATATTATGCTTTCCTTCTCTCATTAGCAATTAATAAAACATGCAGTTGCTGAAGTCTTAATCTAGTTTCACACTAGTTTAAAAGATAATCTCTTTGGATATGTTTCCGCTGATTGATTATTGGCACAGAGGACATGTGCCGAGACAGCGTTTAGAATTTTATTTTTTTCATTTCTTAGAAAAGGTGGACTAATAATGAAAGGACCTGTGTTCCGTAGTAAGCATTCTGCAAAAGCCATCACAGCAACATCGCATTCAATTTCACGAGAAAACTTTTCAGGGCCATTTTCCAATTTGTAAATCTTCCAATGAATTTTTTTCAACTTACGGTCATTCTTCAAAAATTCCAAACATTTGTTGATGTATCTTTTGCTGCATTTATCCATCTCGTGAATACATGGATCAAAGTAAACAATATATTTCTCTTCGATCGAGATGACTATCAAAGCGGAATGCTGTCTCATTTGGATGATACCAAACAGCATATTATAAATCGCTAAGTTTTCATTAAATTCGGGACAATAATTACCTTTAGCAATATCAGTTATGGTTCGGGTCGGTATTAACTTCATTTTTTCATTTCCTTCACCGTAAGTATTAATTAAAATGTCCATGTATGTATCTATTATATTATCGTCAAAGCCACTCTTCCTCAGATTATTATCTATAGTTAATATAGGCGAACATTCAATCTGAGCACATTGGAGAGCTTTGTGTTTGAACACTTCCCCGTTAATCTTAGCCTGGCAATACCAAATAATTCTAAATAACATATGACGTATCATGCCTCTGACTGGTTCAGTTGCTTTGAAATATTTCTTAAATGTCTGTGTGGCATCTTTCAAAAAAAGTATCGAAAAGATTAAGATTAAAACTTTGGCGAAACCGAAGCTTACAGCAGCAAATGCACAAAGGATTATCGGCAAGAAAGAACTTTTGAACAATACCATCTTACAAATAATATCGCGATTTCAGAATGTTCAGTTTCTAAAATACATTTTCTCTTTCTTTTGGTTAAAATTGTATACCAATTTCTTAATGTTATTATTGGAATTTCCTAGTAATCATAGCGTTTTCTTAAGACATTCAAATACATATTTTCACTGGCTTCTTGTGTTCACTGGTTCTTTCATGTAAATATCCACATAAGAAGAATACATAACTAAAACCAAAGACAAACAGTAAAATATCAGCGTTTCAAACATAATCTCAGCGTTCCATTCCAACTCCCGGAATATGTCTTCACGTTAAAACAGTAAAACAGAATTACTCTTTCATCCGCCCAAATAATGTATCCACCCAAGTTTGATATTAGATTTAATATTCATAAATAATAGATTTAATGTCTAATGTTCAGGACAAATTTATGGAAATGCTTTGAACTGGTAAAGAGTTAAGAACTAAAGAAGGTTTCTGAGTGGTCGCATGACCTGCTAGAAATAGCAGCCAGCTCTCTTTCAAATTACACTCTATCGTCGTAAATAAGACTGAATGCATTGGATAATGTATTGGGTTGTCCGGAAAGTTCGTGCCCGATTTATAGTAGCTTACCTTTCGACTTATTTGCCATGAAACCACCTCAATTCTGAGAAGAGGGTATTTTGTGCAACAAAATGGTTTACATTTGGTTGATTAAAAATGTAATGGCAAGTATTTATTGACCTTTTTCTTCCCTTTAAAAATCGGCACGAACTTTCGGGACAACCCAATAGTTCTAGATACACTAGAAAATAAGACTAGATGATCACAAATGGAATGTCTTTGATCATATGTACGCTCGCTGGAGTAGGACAGTCCTGGAACTAGAAAACAACAGTCTATAATAAGAAGCAACAAGATGTCTTTTTGATTCTCCTTCAACCTGCTAGAAACAGCAGCAGTATTACCTCAAATTTTACGTCACTCTTGAAAAAAAGGACACATTGTAGTCATAAATGTACAAGACAGCTGGAAAAATATTTGATCATAGGTCTGCTCAGCCAGGGTTGACTTGCGACTAAACACCATTTAAATAACAAGTCTTACCTGTCCCTCCTCTTTGAGCAACATCTTTCCATCTTTAAAAAAAAAAAAAAGACAACCATTTTGTTTTGGAATATTTGTAAAGTCCAAGGATAGACTTCCTCCAAGAGTGGTGACATGAGGAAAGGAAGTTATTCTTAGTTCGGAGACGTGGCCTAAATACTTACAACTCAGGAGACTCTGCTAAAGGCACCCCAGGACCGGGTGGTGGTGTTCTTACTCTAGATTAAGTCATGATGGAATGAAGGCATGTGTTAGTGTGGATGGTTACTCTCTGAACATTTGATGCAAGAGATACCTATCACTGCCACATCCATGCTGCTCGTGCTTAAGAAAGCAATGGCATTACTCGAAATCGAGTAATGTATGTGAGTGTGTGAAGAACTCATGAGGGGCCGAAGTGAGTAACCTACGCGGTAACATCACCGTCAGACGGCAGATGTTCGGCCATGCGTCACGCCTGCTCTTGAAAAGACCAGCGAGAGAGTACCTCGAATGGAAGCTGGAAAAGGGACGTAGGAGACGAGGTAGTATTGTCAAGACCTGATTGACCACTGTGAGGGCCTTGAAGATAAAAGCCTGCCCTGGCAGGAGGAAACCGACATCGTTTGTGAGAACTCTTGATGCCCAGTGCACCATGGGAAGTGAGAAGAATTAAGACCAAGACGAAGATACACATATATATCGAACATTTACATCAGCAACCTTTCTGTCCAGTCTAAAATGAATATTACAATCTTAAAAAATCCCAGTTCTTTTACAGTTTAATAAAAATGCAGCTTTGATGCCACTCTGTTTTAAAGGCATCTTTTACTGTCTTCCCAGTCGATTCATAAATCTCTCATTTACTGTCATCTACGGTCTTTAAATCTGTTTCATTTTATTGTAAACTAGCAGAAATACCTGGCGTTGCCCGGGTTAAAGAGAATAATGAACTCTAAAAACGCCGTCTAGACTACGCAACCCTCAACTGTTAGTAGCTACGATACCATATTTCTACATTAATAACTCTCCAATCCATGCCAGCATGGAACATAGATATTAAGTGGAATGCTAGAAGAAAGTTTTCAACTCATATGTATATAAAGTAAATACACGTAATTCAGAAACACGTTTTGTGTATTTTATTTCGTAACGAAACAAACAGGTACAGATTATAAATAATGAAAGGCCAATTTTGGTGATTCATTTGACAGAGGTAGTAGAGAGACAATGCGATGATAAATCTGAGGTTGGATCTTGAGAGTTTGGATGAATGCTGCCTCAGTTAAGTCTCTTGTGGTTCTAAATGATGTCATCTGTAGTACAGCATCGTATTGTCTAATTTTGTTTTGCAAATGTTAGGAATCTTGGTCAGTTGATGATAACAGTTTCTTCAATAGCTCTGGAGGTTGGGGATTGTGGAATTGTTGGGAATGTTTTTAACTTTGGTGTTATATGTATTGCTTGAATTTCTTTGACATATGAAATATATGTATTTTCACTGGGTTTGTAAAAGAGAGTTGTGTAGTTCTCGAGTTTTAGGGATTCACACAGACACATAGACAGACAGACACACATTCTCATCTTTATATATAGAGATATATATATACACGCACACACACGCACCCAAACACACGTATATATATGTATATCAATATAAATATATGAAAGTCAATGAAGTTTCGTAAAAGAAGGTAATCATGTACATACTTTCTTGCTGTTGTGATTATAACACCTCGTTGTAAACAATGTTCCTTGTTTTCCCATGTGGAGCATATGCAAATAGGTTTTTTTTGCTGCCCACTCTTGAGCAGCCAACATACAGTTGTCCATGTGAGAAGCAGGGCTCTTCCAATAGAAGACCAGTTACAGACAGTGCTCATCTGTTACGTTCAGGTTAAAATTTCATCAACATCAAAAATATATGAATTTTCATGGGAGTTATGGCCGTTATGCATAGAATATAATTTCCAAATTTCATGAAGATCCGTTCAGTACTTTTGACGTAGTTTTGGATAAGAAAACAAATGACTAATGTGTGTGTTTGTGTGCATGTGTATGTGTGTGATGGGTGTATATATGTATAGATATCTGTATGCATGTATATATGTGTACATATTACATGTACATCTCTCTATATATATACATCTACACATATGTATACATATACATGTATGCATATAGATCTATATCTATATATATATATATATCTATATACATCTATATGT
>NC_068983.1:37010462-37016326 GCF_001194135.2 Octopus bimaculoides | reverse complement strand
GAAAGTATCTGTCATTACAGTATCGAAATGTGATTGTTTCAGTTAGTGGAATAGTTTCAATTTTAAAGTGAAAGTATTTGACATGAGTGTTTTTGTTTCACTTTTGACACGTAATACTTAAATAGTGGAGGAGATATTATGTTGCCGTGGGCTCGAACTCTGCAAGAAGTAAAAAAAATTTTTTTGACTAAAACACAACTGGAACCCTAAGTAAGGCATCTGTAAAATTTGAATGAAATTGGTTGCGTAGTTCTCGAGTTTTAGGGATTCACACACACAGACAGACAGACAGACAGACAGACACACATTCTCATTTTTATATATAGAGATTTCTGTTAACATCATACATGTAAATGTTCATGTTGTTGAATTATTTTGTACCGTTGTTGTTGATTTCTGTTACGTTGTTGTTTGTGTCATTTATTGGTCCGTCAAAATACAGGGTTGCGCACAAAAATGTAGGCCGAATTCCGTAGCACAGTGTAAATACAGAAATAAATTTACACGCACGAAAATGCACCCAGCCTTTCGTTTGCAAATGCCATTGTGTTATTTCGACCGGAAAAGTAGCCTGGGTTCCGCAGCATGGAGTAAATACAGAAATATATTTACACTCACAAGAAAGTACCCAATCTTTCGTTTGCAAGTTTCGTTGTGATTTTCTGAGTGCTCGTAACTGTTGAACAAAGATGACACGCTACAGTATCCTCACCACATTAATTAATTGTAAGATTGCATTGAGTGAACATCGCTAGCCTTTTCTGCAAGATGGTGTACTCAAATAGCAGAAAGAGTGGAAGCATATGTGAGAACGGGTTCTGTTAAGCAAACTCGCAAAACTTTTGAAGTCAAGTTTCCTGGTTAAGGCTTACCGGGAAAGAATGATACAAATGTTGGTTAAGAAGTGGTGCGCTACGGGGTTAATGCACGACACCCCCAAAACAAAGAGACCCTACAGTTCGGACACTGGAAGTTATTCAGGACATTCGCCAAAGGATTACTCGAAATCCAAAGAAGTCAACACATAGATTGGTGCAACAGTCTCACATGAGCAGGAGTAAATTTATTTCTATATTTACACAATGCTACGGAACCCGGGTTACTTTTTCGTGCGCTACTCTGTAGCTGCTGTTTTTTTTGTTTTTTTTTTAGGGGGTGGGGGTAATTAAAAATTTTGTTTGTGTTGTCGTTATTTATATTTATGTTATTGTTCATTTACGTTTATGTCCTTGATGAGAGGGCGGATTGTACCAGATTGTTTAGGGTGTTTCTGTTGTTTAAGAAATGAGAGTGCAATTGGGAGATTTGCCCACAATTTCTAGCATCGAGGCTCCATGATGAGGTAAAATAATAGGAATTATTCAATTAATGTATAATAATAATAATAATGATGATGATGATGATTTAATTCTCCAGCAATATAATGTAATAAATAACATTTTTGACCAACGTTTCACCACTGTTAATTGCAGCTCATCAAAAGTAATTTTTAAATTATGAAAGAGCAAATCTCCGAGAACAATATGATTCAACAACAACGCAAACATAAGCAACACAGAAAATATTCCTTAATTGCACCGAATAAAATACTTGCCTGAATATATATTTACACAAGAGTTCTTGACATAATACTTCCACTTATATTTTTCTACATACATTCAATATATATTTTTGGCACAAGGCCTGCAATTTTAGGGTAAGAGATAATCGATTACATCGACCCCTGTAAATGACTGATGTTTTATTTTATCGACCTCGAGAGGATGAAAAGCAAAGTTGACCTCGGCAGAATTTGAACTCACAACGTGAAGAGCTGGGACAAATAACGCCGAGCCAATTCTTTTTTCCCGATGCTCAAACGATTTTGACAATCAATCTATTCCCCACTTCCTTTCCCGCGAATGTAAAAATATTGCTAGTGGTTAGTCGATCTTGAAGGATTCATGAAGTGGGTGGATGGAGAAGGTCACAATCCCTTTCCTAAGCAACATCAACAGCATTTACGCAGTCCAGAAGATCGCCCCACTAGAAATAGCTTACGTATTACAGACAGGAACGCCGTCAAGCAAGGCACTTCTGTTATAATGCCTCAGGCCCCATAGTTTGGCTTCAACTCTACAGGATATTGTATCTTGTTGAGTCGGATCAGGAAACGCAAAGTGGGAAAAAGAAATGATGATCATGATAAAGGCGACAACGTCAGCAACAATGACGATGATGATAAAATGAAGATTATGATGTACGACGATTATAACGATGATATATGATGACGACATTGACAATGGCGACGATAATGATGACGTTGATAATGACGATACGTTGGTGAGGATAAAGATGACGACGATGATGATGATAATGATAACGATAATGATGACGACGACAGTGACATCGACGACGATGATGATGATGATGTATAATGACGCCACTGACAACGACGACGATGCAAAATGATGGTGATGCTGGTGATGGTGTGGTGTTGCAAGCATGCAGAAAAATCCAGAACAGTGGGCATTTATAGCAGATGACCCCATACTGGCTATTAAAAATGTGTTGCATGAGAACACAAAACAGCATTAAGAATGCCATTTGTTGTGAAGGCGTTAACAAAGAAAATGTATAAAGTCCTTGAGAGAGGAAATCGTACGACAGAAATGTGCGCAGAAAATTTTATGTGCGTGGGAAGAGGGGTCGAAAAATATTTTTAATTAAATATACCGAATTAAATCTGCATGCGATTAAATAGTTAACACTATATCAATTAAAATTATTGAATAAATTATGCATGTGATTAAATTGTAAAGTAAAAAAAAATTATGTAAAGAATATGCTATGAAAATAAGCTTATTGTGATCATTTTTGATACCGATAACCGGATTGTAACAATAAACGTTTGATCACATTAAGCAAAGGAAATAACTATTTGGATATTTAATTGTAAAAAGTGGATAATTCATTTCAAATAGAAGATTATAACTAATATTCTTTTTTACTCAAGCACAAGGCTCGAAACTTTTGGGGAGGAGGCCAGTCGATTAGATTGACCTCAGTACGCAACTGGTACTTAATCTATCGATCCCGAAAGGATGAAAGGCAAAGTCGACCTCGGTGGAATTTGAACTCAGAACGTAAAGACAAGACGAAATACCGCTAAGCATTTCGCGCGGCGTGTTAACGTTTCTTATTTCTTTATTGCCCACAAGGGGCTAAACATAGAAGGGACAAACAAGGACAGACAAAGGGATTAAGTGGATTACATCGACCCAGTGCGTAACTGGTACTTAATTTATCGACCCCGAAAGGATGAAAGGCAAAGACGACTTCGGCGGAATTTGAACTCAGAACGTAACGGCAGACGAGATACTGCTAACCATTTCGCCCGGCGTGCTAACGTTTCTGCCAGCTCACGCCTTGGCTATAACTAATATTATCATGCATGATTATATGGCAGCAAGCTGCCAGAATCGTTAGCATGTCAGACAAAATGCTTTGTAACATTTCGTCAATTTTTATGTTCTGAGTTCGAAATCCGCCGAGGTTGACTTTGTTTTTCATCCTTTCGGGGTCGAGAAAATAAGTACCATTTGGAGACTGGGGTTGATGTAAACGACTTACACCATCCCCCGAAATTGCTGGCCTTGTGCCAAAATTCGAAACCAATATTAATTATAATTATGATAAAAGGTTTTCTCTGTACACACGCATAAACATTATATATTTGGCGAGACCTAGAATTGAACCTTACATTTTTCAGTTGCCAGGTCCGCAGCTTCAATTGTAAGCTGGTCCGCAACTGGTCCGCTCATGCCATGCGGTTTGTTCTGATTATCAACCAATCAGCTTGCAACGATATCATGCCATATAGAACCTAATCGAATGTTCTTTGACCTTTTCTTGTGTTTTTCTTAGTTTTAAGGCGAAAGCCCACCAAGAAAAATCGCAGACTTTGAGAACGCCACCAGAGAACCCACATTCTGACTTCTCACCACAAACATCAACTCATTCCTGCTTATTATTTGTAATCTCTAATCTCCTTCGTCTCTACCAGAAGTCATTAGAACTTTATATAAATATGTTCAATAAACCTTATCATACAAATACACTATGTATATTTGTATTGCAAGGTTATATATAACCTTATAATACATATCCACCCCTCGGGGTCAGCCACATTTAAGTGGCAAATATACTTCACTTTATCGTGCAGTTACTGTTAATACCTCGTTCAGAGATTTAACATTACATATATATTATGTTGTCCGGAAAATTCTGAGCGTTTTTTAATATGCAAAAAGAGATATAAATAACTGACCTTTCAATAAATGTTATTCATTGAAATAATTTCCATTATTATTAATGACCCTTGCCTGTCTATCAGGCAATTTGAATATTCCTTTAACATAAAAATTGACTGGTTTTGAAGAAAAAAATTATCTAAATGCATTTTGACTTCATATAAATCGTTAAATGTTTTTCCTTGCAATAAGTTCTGTAGAGACAAAAACCAAGTGGTTGTCAGATGGCGCAATATCAGGAGAATTTATTTGGTAGATGGGTTAAGAAATCCCAGTCAAATTCATGTAACTTTGTTCGGGTAGCTAAAGACACATGTAGTCGGGCATTGTCTTGTTACAATACTACCCCTTTCCTGTTGGCAATCTCCGGTCTCAATTCTTTGATTTTTTTTGGTTTAAATTAGCCAGCTGACGACAGTACACATCTTAATTAATGGTCCGGTTTTGTGAGAGAAGCTCATAATAAATAATGCCTTTATGATCCCACCAAACACAAAGCATAGCTTTTTGAGCTTGGATATTCGTCTTTGGTTGCTGTTTTTGGGGTTCATTACGCAAACACCAGGATCTTATTCGCACTACGTTTTGTACACAAGCCATTTTCCATCTCCAGTTACAGGTTGATTTTTAAAAAAAGGCATGCTTTCATTCCGTTTCAAAAGCATATCAAAAACAGAATACCGGTCCAAGCAATTCTTTTCTGAGAGTTTGTGAGGGATCCATATATTATAGCGAGAAATGTATCCTAGCTTCACTAGGTGTTCATGAGCCATACCTTTAGAAACTTCCAACTTCTCTGCAAGTTCTCTAGTCGTGATATTTGAGTTTTCTTCGATTTTTGCCTTCAAAACATCTTCATCCAATTTTGAAGGTCTTCCACTACGACTGTCATTTTGCAAGCTAAACTCGCTGGCTTTAAATTTTGCAAACCACCTTCGAGCAGTTGATTCACCTACATCATCATCACCATAAACTTTGGAAAAGTGCTTTCTGATATAGTTTCGAGTCTACAAATGGTTTGTGAGTGATGTTTGGTAACCCGTCGAAATGATTCCTATTTTAGGTGACATACTTCCGATGGCCCACTACTGGCTAGGATGACCAATAGGTTTCTGATCCTCAAGTTTTACATCAGAATGGCCTACTCTAAGGCAGAACTTCTTACAGAAGATAGAGTGGCCGGTTTAAAACTACCACATGGCCTTGGGTAGCATTAGCAGATTCTACAAAATAGGAATTTTGAAAGAAGTATCTATAAAGCTAATTTTTAAACATGGAATGGCTATGCGAGCCCACCAGAGTAAAATTGTAATGACAGGGGACCATAGGTAAAAAAACAACCGAGAACCATTTCTTTAAGTGGTCGCTAACCTGCTAAAAATGGCAGCTAAATCTCCTGTAAATTACGACCCACTGTCTTCGAAAAGTGTATGATAAAATGTTTGATTAAAAAAAAAAAGTCATATTTGGAACGTGTATGATAATAGTTTAGATCAGTTAGAGCTGATTCGGGGTTAAACTTTCAACAATCGAAAGAGACCCGAGCACACTCTATTTTAACACACTCCCTTT
>NC_068983.1:37008332-37010345 GCF_001194135.2 Octopus bimaculoides | reverse complement strand
GTCTTTCCTTTTCTTTAATATGATATTATAATTTTCTATCTTCCATCGTAGTAAAAACAGCATTTTAAAAAAAGATTTATTCTTACATTCTTCTGTATTTTGCGTCTATCATTCGTTTGAATGCCCGAATGATCGTATTCAATGGTTGCGTGGTATATGTGATTGTGAAATGGCACTCTCTATTTATCAATTATTTTGATATTTCAAATACAAAACATAACTATTTTCTTAAACTCAGGAAAATAAGTTTATTTAATAACTCGATTATTATAACGTAGGATAAAAGAGAGAAAATAAAAACACAAACAAACCCCACTTAATGAATTAAACTCATCACTGCTCTTTTACAAATAATTTCTCAGCTTGATGTAAAAGGCGGTATTTAACAAGAGATTTCAATTTTCCCCTTAATCTCTTTTCTTCCTTGTTTTCGTAACATTGATTTATTATTTTCTGACTTGTTCTAATTGATAAATAATTACTGTGGAACTTGTATTGTCTTATGATTTCTTCTTTAACAAATAACTTCTGTGATGGGGGACTTCGGACCAGACTCCGGTGGAAGGATTAAGGTAAATATTTTCCCTATCTTTTCAAAGACCTCGACTTGCTGTTAATCTTGATGAACAATTTTTCACAATAATTTACCAATAATCCTTAATTTTTAAGTATAAAACCTAAAATGACTCAAGGCAAGCCTTTTTCTTTTTACGTAATTCAATACATATTTTGTGTCCGAATTTTTTTCTTAATAACAAAATTAAGTGTTGAGCAATTCATTGACGAGAAAATTCTTTAAAAAGGGAACGAAAAGATTTCATACCAAGTAATGAAAACGATATATTTTTACAACTAAATTAACAATTTTTAAAAATGAGTTCATTAAAAAATTCCTATTTGATATAATGCAGTTGGGTTTTTGGTTCTGTAGGCGAAAGTTAATGTTTAGTCATTCGTATATTTGATATAAATATTAAGTGTTATATTTTAGATAATTTATGCTTAAATAAGTCAAATAAACTACTCTAAAACGTTTTTTTTTTTTTATCCCTTCCTTGACTTTCGGCAATTATTCCATTGTCTTTTCTTTTTTAATCCGTGTTACAGTTACGCCGTAAATTTGAGTTACACCTAGCTTCTCTGAGAAACCAGTTTCGATCCACGATCGAACCAACTTCACCTCACGTTATTAATGCCTTTAGTTACAGCACGGATGTCACACCTTCTTTAATACATCTGATTCTTTGATAAAGTAACAGTTTATTTGTATTTTGTTTCGTCTGTTTAACAAATAATAAAGAACTAATAGGCATTTCATTCAACGGGTTTAAAGTTGTGTGACTTCTCTGTGAATTTCATCTGTATTAGAGAATGAGGCGTTCCTTCTATATAACTCAGGACCACATTATCCAATGTCTTTCTGAAAACATTAGGGTGTTTGTGGCTACTATTTCTAGCAGGTCGAGTGACCATATAAAGGTTTTCTCATTCGTTTCCAAGTTCCAGATATGCCTGAACAGCGCAGCTCCTTAATTTGCTGGTGCTGTTTGGGAATATTTATTTTGTATTATCACTGAGTATTGTAGCTTTCAAGACAACGACATAACCTTCATGCAATCCCATACACACTGAATAATTTAATCCCTTGGCCGAGTGGTAAGTAGCTTGCTTACCAACCACATGATTCCGGGTTCAGTCCTACTGCGTGGCACCTTCGGCAAGTGTCTTCTACTATAGCCTTGGGCCGACCAAAGCCTTGTGAGTGGATTTGGTAGACGGAAACTGAAAGAAACCCATCGTATATATGTGTGTGTGTGTATGTTCATGTGTCAGTGTTTGTCCACCCAACATCGCTTGACAACCGATGTTGGCGTGTTTATGTCCCCATAACTTTGCGGTTTGGCAAAAGAGACCGATAGAATAAGTACTGGGCTTACAAAGAATAAATCCTGGGGTCGATTTGTTTGACTAAAGGCGGTGCTCCGGCATGGCCACAGTCAAATGACTGAAACA
>NC_068983.1:37005303-37007923 GCF_001194135.2 Octopus bimaculoides | reverse complement strand
CTTTTTCTTTGGTGTAAGAACCATTTGAAGTGAGGCGATCTATGTTTACCATTTTTATGCCAACCTGCCTGAAACCACTCTTGCTTCTACAGTACAAAAGTCCTTTTCTTGAGCAATCTTAATTAAAATCTTCCATCGAAATTTCATGCTAATTTATGTTTCTAACACCAGGTAAATAATGACAAAGACATTTTGATAACTTCATAGTTTTCAAAATTAATTGAAGCAAATGCTGTGTATTTCAACAGAAAAATGGTAGCAGAAAGATTAAATACCCATTGTTTATTTCACTGTTCCACAATATTTATTTTAGTAAGTCAGGTTGGTCAGTGAAGGAGCCCCTCTGTGGCTGGAAATAACAGCTAATTCTCACTCAAATGATACTATCTTAAAAATAGAAGGACACAATATAGTTCAATATCTTGACTTATATTAATAAACATATATAGTTCAAGATAAATTATGCTTGAAAATCTTTGATTATAGGTCTGCACAGTCATGGCCTGGCCTAGGGCTAGACTGCAACAACTCTGTAAGTTGTATTTAAATGCAACTCTTTCAAGTACAACACTAAATCTTTTAACATGTCTAGTGTAGCTTTCTGAACAACTTCACTAATCCATTCCTGGATCACAAGAATCCATAGTGTTAGGCAGAACCTTACCAGATCTAATATCTATATCTAAGGTACAGGCATGGATGTTTGGTTAAGAATTTCACTTTGTAACCACTTGGTTTCAAGTTCAGTCTCACTACCTGATGTCTTGGGCAAGTGTCTGCTATTATTGCCTCCAGTCCTAATGCATTGCAAGTGAATTTTGTAGACAAAACACTGAAAGAAGCTTGTCATATATGTGTGTGTGTGTGTGCATAAATTTTGATGTTCCACAGCTTCAGCTGTCTCTTCCATGTTCATATCAAATCCAGTTGCTCTGTACTTCCGAAGACCTACAGAATAAGAAAGCATTTCCTTGGAAAACAAGTAAGGGTTAGCTACAGGAAGAGGGATCTGACTAAATATCCTGCCCCAAATAACCCATATTAGCATGGCAAAATGGGCAGTAAACAAATTAATTAAGTGGGCTTTGGTAATGAAAAATTTCATATACTTCCAATAAAAACAGTAAAACATCTACAAGAGATAAGAACTCAGAACTCCTGGGCTTCAAAACATCTTATTCACTCATCATCATCCAGTGTTTTTTAAATCCGAGTTTTGTCTCCATTAACAGGGGTGGCTGGATCTACCTCAATGCCATAGCAACTGAGGTAAGCAAGTGCAGTCCACCCCAACCTTTGGGCTGGCTAGGGCTCATTCTCCCTTGCTATCATGAGGCTTTTTTGGAGCTGGATTTTCTATGGGGAGCATGTCCTTGCTTACCCCAACCTCAGTTTCTAGACATGAGTGGTCCTGAGACCAAGGCCTCTACCACAATTTTAAAGAAATGTGGTGGGAAACTAGCTCAGGAAGGCAGGGACGCTACTCCCTGAGACCCCATTTGGGGAGCCCCACCCCACCTAATATACTTTTATTTTACTTCACTATAGAATGATCAGAACTTTTGCTCTTGTGAATAGTGATCCAGCACACTAACCCTTACTCCTTTTAGGTTTCTTGTTGATTAATACTTTCATAAAAAGCTAAGCTAAAGTGGTGAGTTGGCAGAATCGTTAGCATGCTGGGCAAAATGCTGAGTGGCATTTCATCTATCTTTGCATTCTGAGTTCAAATTCTGATGAGGTCGACTTTGCCTTTCTTCCTTTTGGGGATCGGTAAAATAAATACCAGTTGAGTACTGGATTTGATGTGATTGACTTAACCCCTCTGCCGAAAGCTGTTTGTTTTTATTTTTAACTTATCCACCCTATTTTGATACCTTGATGCGCTGAAGCATATGAGAAGTGGTTTCTTAATCCATTTTGATGCCACCAGCCCTGGAGGCTCTGCGAAAGGTCATGGACACTGCTGTTCTTCCTTGAGCTATGATATAAAAATAAACATAAAATAGTTTTTCAAATACTGAACACATAAAACAGATTTGAAAAGTGAAGAAAATTATTATGCATGATGAATTTGAGAGATTGGTAAAAATGCAATGCAGAAAAAGAATTCTTGCTTTTTAAAAAAAGTTTTCATGAAAGTGACTGTTTCTTTTCTTTTAGTTTCCTTTACTTGTTTCAGTCATTAGACTGTGGCCATACTGGAGCACTGCCTTGAATTTTAATCAAATGAATCGGCCCTTGTACTGTTTTAAGTCTCAGTCTCTTTTGCCAAACTGCTAGGTTGCATGGACATAGATGCACCGACAATAGTTGTCAAGCAGTGGTGGCGGACAGACACACACACACACACACACACACACACACATACATATATATATATATATATATCATCATCACCATTATCGTTTAATGTCCGCTTTCCATGCTGGCATGGGTTGGACGATATTACTGAGGATTGGCGAACCAGATGGCTGCACCAGGCTCCAAATCTGATCTGGCAGAGTTTCTACAGCTGGATGCCCTTCCTAACACCAACCACTCCGAAAGTGTAGCGGGTGCTTTTACGTGCCACCAGCACGAGGGCCAGTCACACGGTACTAGCTGGGCTTCTTTCACT
>NC_068983.1:36987311-37005050 GCF_001194135.2 Octopus bimaculoides | reverse complement strand
AATAGAAGACACTTGTCCAAGGCTCCATGCAGTGGGACTAAACCCTGAACCATGTGGTTGGGAAGCCAACTTCTTACCACACCTGCACCTAGATTTTTTTTGTTTTGTCTTCATCACCAAATAATTAATCCTGATTGCTGTAAAACTTAAAACTTTTGTCCCCCCCCCTCCTCCTCCTCCTCATCATCATCATTGTTTAATGTCCATTTTCAATACTGGCATGGGTTTGATGGTTTGACCGAAGCTAACCCATTCCAGCATGGAAAACGGATGTTAAATGAAGATGATTATGATATGGCAACATTTTAAGTTTTTCAGTAATCAGGATTAATTATCTGGTAATGAAGACATGAAAAAAAAGAAAAAGCTAATAATTTTAGATTTTTCAAAATGAAATTAATATCTCTAATATTTGTCAGTGCTTTATAAATTATGTAAAGTATTAATATAGTTTTAATATTGTTTACTTTCTCTTTCAGGATTTATCAAATTATGTGAAAAAGGTTCATTTTAAATTACATGAAAGTTATCCAAATCAAAACAGAGGTATTCTTTCAATTTATATTCTTTGTGTTTCAGCAATCATTCAGAAATAGTGATTTTGTTTTCATAGCAACCACTAATTGCATTAAAACTTGATATAGATATTGGGTATGTAAATTTGTGTGTGAGCTGGATGGGTTAACACAGCGTTTTGGTTGATATACCCTCCAGCCTTCATTAGGTATCTTGGGGGAAATTTTGAACCTGGTTTCTCATTCCTAAGGTATTTTTCAATGTTATTATTATTCAGGTCACTGCCTGGAATCGAACTTGGAATCTTAGGGTTAGTAGCATGCGCTCTTAACCACTACGCCATATGCCCAGATGAAGGCTGGAGGGTATATCAGCCGAAATGTTGCGTTAACAACAAACAAGATGACAATTATCCGTCAAATGTAAATAATGTATAAAAGGATATAGTCAGGGTGGAATGTGACACCACAGGGTATTTTGGTTTCATGCACCGATTCTTATAGCATATTACATAGTTGTGCATCCATCCATCCATCCATCACATTAAAGAGAATTCATTTCATGTGTGGTTTTGCACCTATGAATCTGTTTTATACAAAGTCTGCCTTCTCCATTAATCTGTCTCTGATTCCACTTCAACTTTTATGTGTCCATAACTTACATTGGGCATACTATATGGAGTTTGTATTTACTCCGTTTCAAGCACAACTATTTCCCTGATGTTAGCAAGGTCCAATCTTCTTTTCTACGTCACAAAACTTCAGAAATTTACTTCAAGACTTTTCAATTCTATGGTCTGCTTACATGTTTGGAACTTCTCTAAACACATTGTAGATTCAGTAGTATACTTGCCTAAGGCACTGGGATTGAACTTAGAATCGTACAGTGGCAAAGTAAACATCTTAACCCCACAACCAAACCTGTATTTATCTCTTGTTGACTGCTTATGTCTGCCTTTGCTTGGCTGTTTGTAAATGATATTTTGTCTCTTTTCCAGTTGTTACAAAACCTCCCTACGAAGTCACAGAAACAGGATGGGGTGAATTTGAAGTGGTTATTAAGATTTATTTCAATGACAGTAATGAAAGACCTGTAAGTAAAATATCAGCAACATTCTTGTCTCCCTCCCCCATTACTTCTAAAAAGTTGACTTAGCTATATCATCATCAGCTTCATCATAATCACCACCATTCTCATTGCCTTTATCAGCAATCACTATCATCACCATCTCTACCATTACCAACAATACACTACTCGTATTAGGATTATTTAGATATTTGTAAATTTCCTAAGTCCATTAGTGTTTCATGACCCTTCCAGCCTAATTGTCTGAATGAAATGATAGTAGTGGTATATTGTTGGTATGTCTTGCATTAAGCAACAAAGGACCATGGGAATAGTATTAATAACTGATAAAAACCATCATTGCCAGATTTAATATTGTTTAATGTTTAACTACTGGTAACTTTCATAGTTTATTTCACTTGTTCTGTCTGTGTTTGTTGATTACTCATGTTGTAAAACAAAGCAAGACAAAGTTATTTCCCTGCTTTTAGAGAGAAAGTTATTAAATTCAGTTGAGAAAAGTGGCAGTTTTTCTCAATACTGAAGAATATTATCTTTCCTCTTTTTATGTTTACATAGAAATAAAACTCCAGAAACATTAGAATACATTTGGAGCAAAACGCTATAAAAATGGGTTGGAGACAGCCTAAAATTGAATTGAACTAAATGATAAGCTTTATCTTTTACTTGTTTCAGTTATTAGACTGTGGCCATCCTGGGGCAATGCCTTGAAGAATTTTTAGTTGAATGGATCAACCGGAGTCCTTAATTTAAAAAAAAAAATTTTAAGCCTTGTTACTTATGCTATTGGTCTCTTGCTTAGTTACAGGGATGTTAACACCAGCACCAGTTGTCAAATATTGGTGGGAGACACACACACACGACACGCTTCTTTCAGTTTCTATTTACCAAAACCACTCACAAGGCTTTGGTCAGCTCCAGGCTATAACAAGACTTTTGCCCAAGGTGTCACACAGTGGGACTGAACCTGGAGCCATGTGGTTGGGAAGCAAGCTTCTTACCACACAGCACACCTGCAGTAATATTTACATAATTGGTCTAACACTTTAGCATTCTTGTATACTAGGAAAGCTATACTGCTAAGAAGCACACCATTTATAAAATAACCAAACCCAGAACGAGCCACAACTGATGTCTTTATTGACGGTGAGATCATCCCAAAATATGATGATGTTGAAATAGCCTGCTATCATCATCATCATCATGTAATGTCCCTTTTCCATGCTGGCATGGGTTGGATACTCCACTGTTTGTTTTGGTATGGTTTCTACAGCTGGGTGCTTTTTCATGGCACCAATATTGGTAAGGTCACCAAGTACTCACAAGACAAGAACCCTCAACTGAGTGGAGTATACTATTGTGCAATATGAAAGTATAATAGAGGAACAGGAGCAGGTGTCTTGTTGAAGCGATGAATTAAGTAAAGCAGGGTGGTCTCCCATGTCATTTGGTGGCTGTGTTTTTTTTTTGTTAACAAAATTACTACACTCAGTAGTCATGGAATAGGTCAGTTAGAACAAATAGAATAGTCTTCGAGATTGTCAAATTTCACTGAGGTCACTGCTGAACGTTTGATTATAATATTGATTTTTAACTTGGCCATGAGGTCACACATTTGATTGAATTTATTGTTGATTATATCAACCCCGGAAAAATGGTCTAACATTGGAAACAATTCCTTGTAGTTCTTGAGAAATGATTTTTATCCCTTGGGTATAATTGGTGTTAAAAATATTTTGTATGCAATTGAAGCAATATTAAATTAATATATCCTACTTTGTATCATATTTAACATATATACACCATTGACAGGCAAGATACTAAGATACTGTGGTCTTCCTCTATACTGTTATGAATGCGCTGTGTTAAAATACACAATATTTATTGCAGGAAGATGACAAATCATCCTGACAGTGGCTAGGGAGAACATTGATGCTTTGTTGCCTTCTTGCTTTATTGGCTATTTTAATTTAATGCTGTTTTGAGTGTGTACACCAGATTTTTATACAGCCTGGCAGTTATTCATTATTCAGTGTTTCCTATATAGGAAGCAACACATTTCATCTAAGGCATGTGACTAACAAGAACACTTCATTGACAATGCTCAAGAAGACAAAGATGCATCTGGTATTCTTTCTTGCCACTGCCAAGTCAGTTTTATGTCTTCCTTCAATATGTCATGTTTTTTTATGACAGCATGTCTATAAGAGATTTTATCTTGGACAAAAACTATAGTATTTTAACTGTAATTAAGCAGGATATATAGATGGCTATTATAATTGCAGTTAACTCTTCTGATATGTCCATCATCATCATCATCATTTAATGTCTGTTTTTCATGCTGGCATGGGTTGCACAGTTTGACCGGAACTGAACACCTGGAGAGCTGCACCAGGCCCCAATTGTCTGTTTTGGAATGGGTTTCTATGGCTGTATATCCTTCCTAACACGAACCATTTTATAGAATGTACAGGGTGCTTTTTACATGGCACAGAATTTATGAGGTCCAGTAATTTGTTCAAAGAACCTTTTTTGAAAATTTGTATCATTTAATAATAATATTCCAGTGGTTAACATTAGGAAACATATTTATTAACCTGCCCTATTAGTAGACCATTCTGTCATGTATGAAGTGTCCTTAGCTGTTATTAAAACTAACTGAAATCCTGCTAGGTGTTTTTAATTTTTTAGATTTCGGTTGATGCAGATTTCATAAGACAGATTACCGTATTTTAACGTGTATAAGGAACCCTCGTGTATAAAGAACCCCTTAATTTTCTGAGCTTAAAATTTGGAAAAAAAAGGTTTTGTAAGGGATTATAATACTATCCATGTAACTCCCATATTTTTTAACTTAATTTTTGACCAAAAAAAAGGGTTCCTTATACGTTAAAATACAGTACTTTGAAAGATCCTTTTCAATTTTTTTCCATCCCCATCCACCAAATCACACCGTTCTATTGTTTTTTATATTTTTTATATTTTTTTAATATTTTTTCTCTCTTTTTCTGTTTTTCTTTCAGGTGACACTGTATCATTTATTAAAATTATTCCAAAGTGAGACAGACATTATGTTGGGAAAGAAATCATTAGTTTGTGAATTCTATGATGAATTGGTAAGTCTATATTTCCCATCAGTACAGCAAACATTTTAAGGCTATTTTCTTTGCAACAATTAGGATTATTAGTCTTGTGGGTCTCATGACAGTTTAATCATACTCATCATAGTTACCAATTTTTAGGTGATGTTTTTACAGTCAGATGCCCTTCTTGTTACCTACCTTCTTGTTAGCCCCCTCTTGCATCAGGCAGGAATACAGTGCATCTATTATCTATTCTAAAACTAGGGTATCTGTCACAGCAAACCACAAATAATGCAGATGAGGAGTTAAGCAAAAAACGTAAGGTGATGTCGATGAATGAAAACAAAGAGAAAAGGTCTGGTATTATCCTATGTATGTTGTTTAATGAGCCTATAATAATTCAGAAAACAATTCCCTAAAGTTTTTACAAGCATCTCATTTACACATACTACAAAACTTCAAGCATATTATGATAGTATTTTAAATAATTTTCAATTTAATCTTAGGTACAAGTGTTGGATAGGTGCACTTAGTTAAGAGGTTTGCTTCCCAACTACGTGGTTTTAGGTTGAGTTAAATTGTAGCACCTTAGGCAAGTGTCTTCTCCAGGCTGACACCAAAGCGTTTGCGTGTGTGTGTGTGTGTGTAGGTATATGAATGTATGCATATGTTTGTTTCCTATGTTGGAAGTGTTATCATGTACATTGTTTTGTTTTGGTATAAAGATGGGCTACAGCAAATATTCTGCTCAATTCCACAGATTTGCTTGTCAGTTGTTTGACCTTAACTAGTTGAGCTTGTCCTTTGGTGGCTGACGATATATGCATCTCTGATCACAAATAAAAATAGTGGGAGAGCATCATAGCCATGTGTTGAGAGGAATTCTTTAGAGTTTGAATAATTCACCTCTGAAAACATGGGTGTTTCATTCAACATCCTTAAACAATCCTTATTCAAGGACCATTTGAGTGGGATGGGCTACTTGAAGAAAAATTCTGAAAAGACCTGAAGAAAATTCTGACCGGGCCCCACCTGCAAGGTCATGTGCTGTATTGAGATCACCATGTTGTGCACGTATGGTTGTGATGCATGTGTCTGGTGTACCCTTATCAAACGGGCAGTTATGATGGGTATACTGGGATTTGTATATTTTACCCCAGTGTCACTTTGATGGCATACTCAGCTCTCTCACAATAATAATAATAAGTAATTTCAACATCGTTTATGACTATACTTCGAAGAGAACTTCTCTGTTTCATTTCTGTTGATTCCTTTGTTGCAGATGTTTCAAGATCCAACCCAAATGATGCACCAATTATTAACCAATGTTCGTCCCATTATGATGGGGACGTATCGCCATGAAAATGACTGTAAGTATTTGCCAGCAGTTTCTTTTAAGCTCTCAAATATTGAAAATATCTCAGCTATTTTAAACATCATAAGGATTTAATGTGATAGAAGTATTGTATATAAATGACATTAATTTGATATAGGGGAAATATTATAAATGATATATACAGGGTGTCCACAAAGTCTGGGTACATGGAGTAAATAAAATCATAACATAAACAATTAAATATAAGAAATAATAATTTCTTAAAGTATGTGTTAATCCCCATGTACCCAGAGTTTGTGGACACCCTGTTGATTGGAAATAGTGGAAGCATGTATATAAATGATATATAGATTTGATGTGGATGTATATAAATGGCATATAAATTTGATATGGAGGAGGCTTGAGCGTGGCCGTTGATCGTTACCAACGTCACCTCCCTGGGACTTGTGCCAGTGGCGCGTGAAGACATTTGAGCGAGATCGTTGCCAGTGCCGATGGACTGGCTCCTGTGCAGGTTGCACGTAAAACACACCATTTCGAGTGTGGCCGTCACCAGTTCCACCTGGCTGGCCCTCATGCTGGTGGCACATAAAACACCCACTACACTTTCGGAGTGGTTGGCGTTAGGAAGAGCATCCAGCTATAGAAACTCTGCCAAATCAGATTGGAGCCAGGTGTAGCCTCCTGGTCAACCAGTCCCCAGTCAAATTGTCCAACCCACGCTAGCATGGAAAGCGGACGTTAAATGATGATGATGATGATGATTGATCTGATGTGATAGATATGTAAATGATGTATAGGTTTGGTGAGTGGTAGAGGCATTGTATATAAACAGTTCATATAGATTTGATGTAATAATTCCATGTTCAATCACATTGCACAGCACTTTGAGTATGTTTTCCATACTCTCAGCTTGACCAAAGCTTTGTGAGCAAAATTCAACTGACAGTAACCATGTATCTCCATACAGCAAGACACCTGTACCTGTCCTTCAATTTGTCTGTGGCCTCTCATTACCTGGTATAAAGCCACCTCCCTCAGTACTGCTCCCCACTGAGTCTTGTGTGTTATTCGATGACTTCACTAGTGCCAGTGCCATGTGAAAAAAGCAACCAGTACACTGTGTAAAGAGGATGGTGTTAGGAATGGTATCCAGCCTTAGAAACCATACCGCTAGAATTTGGTACAGTCTTCTGTTTCATCAGTTCCTGTTAAACCGCCCAACCCATTCCAGCATGGAAAACAGACATTGAATTATGATGTGTAATGCCTGTTTGGAAACCTTTTAAATGACTCTTCCTGTTCTTGTGTGATACATACTTGATGTTTCACAGATAGACACCATCATTTGATCCTTGGATATTTTTTATCAGAATCCACTCTGTTGCAAGCAATTTTGCAATATCTCTGGTTTGTGAATAACTTCCTCCTTTCCTCCTGTCCATCTTGGAAACCTTAGAAAGGGTCATGGGGACTCCCTTTCCTCTAAGTAAGGTCATGTAAAACAAATGAAAAATGTGGCTGAAGCTCGTAAATTTCTATCTTTAAAATCATTTTGACCATGCTCATGCCTCAACCTGTGGCCACTATGCCTGTGGCCCCACCACCCTGTGACTCAGCTCTAACTGTACCTCAGCCTTGCCTGTGCCTGATATAAAACATGTAGAATGTAAATGTTAAACTGTTTTGTGGATTTCTCTGTAAACCTGATGTAAACTTTTCCTTCTTTACAGTTGAAGAAAAACGAGAGAAGACAGTCAACAATATCTTGAATGCTAAAAATAAAATCCGTTATGAAATAGCTGAATTAAATGAACGCTTAAAACAAAGCAAAGAGACAATACTAAAATACAAGAATGAAATTCTGAAAATGGAAGAATGCGACGATGTTTTAACACAACCTTTGCAATGCCCGACAACTCCATTATCTTCCAGTACTGCTGTTTCTCTACTGACTGCAACTAGTTCTGCATCTACCGTATCTCTAAATGTTTCAGTTGACAATGGAGCTACCACCCCTACAACAGTTACTACAGCAGCTACAAGTGAAGTCCCCACATCACTTAGCATTAGTTCTTCTGCTACAACTAGTATAAATACTCTTTCTATTTGAAATCATCACTTCAAAACTTGCTGACATTAATCCAAAGGAATTAGTTCCTTATAAATAGTTTATCATTAATTACTGAGCCTGGTTAAGCAGGCTCTGGCTGTGGTATTCTCAAAACCTACAGTTGGGATCAACAAATTTCATCACCTCATTTTTAAAATAATATTTAGTTTTTTTTTTTTTTTCTCTTTAACCACCAATAAAAGCCAAATCTATTTACTAACCTATTGATGTATGTTTAATCTGTTTATATCTTTATTTTCATTTAATTTTACTTTTTTATTTTTGTAATTTTTCAAGAAAAATAATGCAGTTTCAAAAAAGAAAAAATTCAATTTCAGAAAGAGAAAATATCTTTTGGGATGTTTCCATGATAAATGAATTCAGTAATTCCTTGGACACATCTGAATTAGGGGAACAAAGCTGCTATTCAAGGTTATACAATCAGGATATGAAATGCAAATGAGAGTTTGTTCAAGAACCTCTTTTGCCAGTATTTGAATATTTGGAGATGAAGTCCATTGATGTTTCTAAATTAAAGAAAACAGAACTATTTTTATAGTTCATCATGTTTTTCATGGGGCCATGGGTTGAGTGATTTGGCAAGACAAAGGGTTGCACCAGGCATCATTGTCTGTTTTGACATGCTTTCTGTGGCTGGATGCCCTTCTTAACAGCAACCACTTTACAAATTGTGCTAGGTGCTTTTTACATGGCACCAGCACTGGTGCTTTTTATGTGGCATCAGCACAATGTTATTTAAATTTTCATGAAAAAAATCATTCTAAATCTTGAGGAAAAGGTAAATACATTTTTGTAGCGATAAATCCTCTCTTCTTTTTTTTAGCATTTTATAATAGTTAAAGGATCTTGTTAATGTGTAAAGTAATAAGCTATGTGTGCAAGCATAGTTTATTGCAGTCACTTATTTTAAATAATAATAATATGAAATTACTGTGTGTAGTGCTCAGGTGCACTACAACTCATCAAAGGTGCATGTACAGTACATAGAATTATGTACAAAAGTCAGGAAAGAGAACAGTATATGAGTCATGATATACATGTGTGCATGCGTATGGAAGTGGGGTGGGATATCATGTGTAGTGTTGGTGAATTTCAGGAAGCATGGAGGTTTTAAAGGATGCAATGTCTCTGCAACTAACAACTGATGCAGGTAGTTTGTTCCATGCTTCAACTTTGAGTTTGAAAAAATGTTTCCGAAAGTCATGGGAGCTGTGCCATTTTCCTCAGGGAAGACATACTCAGTTTGATTATTTCAATACAGGCATATTATAGAGAATTGGATATAGAGATTGGCATATTATAGAGAATTGGATATAGAGATTGGCATATTATAGAGAATTGAACAAAGCTTTGTGAGCAAAATTCAACTGACAGTAACCGTGTATCTCCATACAGCAAGACACCTGTACATGTCCTTCAATTTTTCTTTGGCCTCTCATTACCTGGTATAAAGCCACCTCCCTCAGCACTCAGATTCCTTATGATCCTAACATCCTACTGATGTTGGGATCATAAGGAATTAGATTGAGTTTCTACTGACCATAAGGAATTAAAGAGTCAATATTGGTTGTAAGGAACTGTTGTTTAACCCTAGGTAGAATAGATCTATGGTCAAAGGTATTCCTGATGTGATCAGCCATTTTTTGTTCTTTTTTTTACAGCTATGTAGCCAGCATTACATTTTCTATGTCCTTACCTTATTTATGATAGTTGGAGACAATTTAAAGGCAATTTGGCTACTATTTCTAGCAGGTTAGATAACCAAATAGAAAGTTATCTTGGCTTGATTATAGAAAGTTTGAACATAAAACAGGAGGACTACTTGGGCCAGATGTGGCTATTTTAAATACTAATGGATTAAAACAGGAATGCTTTATCATGGAACTAGGGTTGGGCTCAAGTAGTTTGGTATAAAAAGGGTTAATGTCATAGGTTCAGATCTAGGGAGTCTGTATTCAAAAAGACACGTTGAATCGACAATGCAAGTGGTTAGCATTAAGAATTCCTTTCTCCAAATATTTTTACTATTTTTTTAACCGCATACGGATCAAAGTGGACTGACCACACTAGACCAACCAGATCAGACCATTCATGCTAACCAAGAATTAAAAGACATAAACAATGGTCCGTGGAGCTGTTGTTGGCTGTTACAGTTTCTCCTAATCAACTTTACATATATTGATTACATTTCCTCATTTAAAGCCATCCAAGCATCAAGTGTCTACATTTGACAACCACTAATTAGTGTCTCTGTCAACGAGTTCTATCAAGTCACACACATCATTACTGAGTAATTTAGATGTTTTATAATTGTACAAAAGTCAAAAAGCTTTTGTTCTGCTTACCTGTGAAGTGGTTATTGTTGTTAAATAGCTTCTTTAGCTTCTAAAAGGTGTCAAAGTGTCCAGTTGGACAGCATTTAAACTTTATTTCTTGATATTTGAAAAGCTGACAAACTTGTGGAACACTGAATGATTAGGAATAATTTGGGATAATCTACAGTTCAGATGTTTGGATTGTTAAGTTTTAATTGAATTTCAGCATCTGATCAGTGATCTAATACAGTGGCTGTTCATCTTTACAATGTAGAAGGTTGTCGTCTTTATGAGAACCATAGATTTGCTTGATGGCAACTGAAAAAAGCTTATATATATATATATATATATATATAAATGTGTGTGCGTGTGTGCCTTTGTGTTTGTCCCCTACCACTGCTTGATGGTTATTGTTGGTTGGTTTACATTTCTGTAACTCTGTAATTAGCAGTTTGAAAGTGCTAAACTTTAAAAAAATAAGTACTTGGGGCAATTTGTTCAGCTAAAACCCTTCAAGGTTGTCATGAGCAGACATAGAGATACTCTCTTGGCCTTAATACTTTTGACTTGGCAGAACATTGAGTCTGTGACAGCTGGAGGGAGAAAATACTGCACCAGCACCACTGGACAGGTACCCGTTTAACAGCAGAATAAACTGGAAATAAAATGTCTTATTCAAAGACACTGTACAGTGCCTAGTCCAGGAATTAAACTTTATCATCATAAGTCTAACATTCAAACCAATCGGCCATACATAATTTCATTTAAACAATAAACCAATGAAAATCATTGTCAGGAAGTCCGTTTACTGTGGACTTATCTATATTTCAGTTTCTGTTATCACTATTTTGTAATAATATATTTTATACATTCTACGTTGTTATTTATACTGTTTGGGACCATCAGGAGTCAACTGCACTTCTTTGGTACCAGAATACTTCACAGGATTATGAATTTACTATTGGTTGGATTTTGTGTCTAACCGATGGGATGAAACTGGGATGTGTCCTGTTGCTTGTATGATGCAGTTCAGATTGTATGGCCTTGTTGCTTGATTTTCCAAGTTAGACCCAGCTTATTGTGTTCTCTTCACTGAAGATCCGGCTGGGTTGATGGCTTGTGTTGGTTCCATACCTGACTTGACCTATGTTGTTATTGAATATATGTGTGTATTTATAACAGTGATGGTGGTGTGTGTATTGAGAAAATATACAGACAGTCATTGAAAAACAAATGCCAAGAAGTGCTTTTGAACAAAAATACTTTGTGGTATTTATTCCACCCTTGTCATCAACACAGTACAAACACTCCCTTGTCACACTCACCATGGAAATACAGTGAACCAGAGATTGATGTATTGAAAACCTGTAATAATGTCATTGTTTACAGAGAAATGATATAAAAAGAAAATACAAATGTGTCACTATAAGAACCCAAAACCTTTGAGGGTGAACCAGTTATCCTAAAATTTAGGAAGTTAACCTATTTGTTACTATATTTTTGTCGAAATACATTGCCTTTGCTTTGATCAATTTTGAAAGTAGAATAACGGGCTGGGCAAAATTCAGAGAGCTTCTACCTTTGTTGGTAACTAAGGGGCCTCTCTCAGTGAAAGGCAGGTTGTATGATGCCTGTGTATGCACAGCTATGTTACATGGCAGTGAAACATGGGATTTGACTACAGAGAACTTGCAAAGGCTTAAAAGAAAAGAAGCTAGTATGCTCCACTGGATGGGTAGTGTTAGTGTGCATGTGCAACAGAGTGTAAAAGATTTAAGACGAAAACTGGGTATAAGAAGCATCAGATGTGTGCAAGAGAGAAGATTGATCTAGTCTCATCATGTGATGTGTATGGATGAGGACAGCTGCATAAAGAAGTGCTGAGCTCTAATTGTGGAGGGAACCTGTGCAAGGTGTAGACCCAAGAAAAAGTGGTGAGAAAGAATCGCTGGATACTGGACCTCACTGAGGAAATGACAAGGGACCAGGAGTTGTGGTGATTTGCTGTACATGAGAAAACTAAGAAAAATCACTGTCTTCCACACATACAGGGTTGTCCTTTCAGGTGCTGGTGCCACATAAAAAGCACCCATACCAGTGCTGCTGGCACATAGAAAGTATCCAGCACACTCTGTTAAGTGGTTGGTAATAGGAAGAGCATCCAGCTGTAGAAACCATGCCACAACAGACAATTGGGGGCTGGCCAGCTCCATGTCAAACTGTCCAACCTATACCAGCATGGAAAACGATGATGATGAAGAATTTAGTAAAGTAATTGTCATTATTAGGTTGTGCTGGTAGAATTGTTAGCATACCAGACAAAATGCTTAGCAGTATTTTATCCATTTTTACATTCTGAGTTCAAATTCCACTGGGGTCAACTTTGCCTTTCATCCTTTCGGGGTCGATAAAATAAGTACTAGTTGAACTCTGGGGGTCAATGTAATCAACTTACCCCTCCCACGAAACTGCTGGCCTTGTGCCAAAATTTGAAATCATTATTAAACTGGCAGAATTGTTAACATACTGGACAAAATTCTCAGCAGCATTTCTTCTTAATTTGTGTTTTAAGTTCAAATCCTGCGAAGATCAACTTTGTCTTTTCATTCCTTTGGGGTTGATAAAATTAAGTACCAGTTGTACACTAGGATCATTGTAATCAATTAGCCCCTTCTTTCAACATTTCAGATCTTGTGTCTAATGTAGAAAGAATTGCTGGCTGGTGTTTGGGATATAAATTAGCATGAGATTTTGATGGCAGGCTTCTACTTAGGTCACTCTAACCCTTTTCTTGAGACCATAATAAAATAACTAGTAATATTAAGCTGGTATCTGGAACAAATCAACATAAATTTTGATGGAAGATTTTAAGTTAGATCACTTTAAAATAGCAAGTTTAGAACCAGGGGTAGTTGCAGGTGGGTTGGTCTCAACACCCCAGTGTTAAACACGTGGTCCTTATTTTGAAGCATGATGAGTTTGTTGTTGTTGTTGGCACTCCGTCGCTTACGACGTCGAGGGTTCCAGTTGATCCGATTAACGGAACAGCCTGCTCGTGAAATTAATGTGCAAGTGGCTGAGCACTCCACAGACACATGTACCCTTAACGTAGATCTCGGGGATATTCAGCATGACACAGAATGTGACAAGGCTGGCCCTTTGAATTACAGGTACAACAGAAACAGGAAGCAAGAATGAGGGAAAGTTGTGGTGAAAGAGTACAGCAGGGTTCGCCACCATCCCCTGCCAGAGCCTCGTGGAGCTTTAGGTGTTTTCGCTTAATAAACACTCACAACGCCCGGTCTGGGAATCGAAACCGCGATCCTATGACCGCGAGTCCTCTGCCCTAACCACTGGGCCATTGTGCCTCCACCATGATGAGTTTATTAAGCGATATTTGTCTAATGCGTTTGGCATATGATCCTCAGCAGCTGAAACATTTTAAAGGAAATACATTTCATCAACAATATTGATTGCTTACATGGGAACAGAGCTTAAAATTCATAGAGAAGGTAGGATAAGCATTTGTGGTGTTCATTGCCTTTAGAAAGAGGGTAAATAGTGTAAGTGAAGGGAAATAGCAGCCACCAGGAATAGAAACCCACTCATAAACTCCGTTTGTTGAGAGCTTACTTTCATTCCAGTTCTTCCTATAAATATTTTATAACTATATAATTATAACATTTATAAGTTGTTATTCAATGCCGGCAAGTTTGATGTTTATATATAAATAAACAACAGGAAAGCTTTTTTTAAATAGTGGCTGCTTTAATTTTAGATTTTGATACACCTGGCTACTTGAGAAGAGCGTACTGCCTCCACTCCCATTTTGTTGTTCACCTGGGAGGAAATGATCTTCCTATTGCTTAAATTTTAGTCAACAAGTCTATCGAGGGGAATTAATGTAACCTCTATTCAGAAACACAAATACTTTTGCCTTTGTTGAGATTCTAATGGATTAAATAACTTTACAAAGTTATTTTGTAAGAAATATGGCAACACCTACATATGTCAATGACGTGACTAGTATTTGGCTTGCTGCATTATAGAGCTAAGGGAATCTCAACACAGTGAGATTGTTAACGATAGAAACTAAATCCTTCCTACTATCTTAATGAAAGGGAAGGACATAGATAATGTTTCCTTAGATATATATTTTATACAGATAAAACTCCTCGTTCATTCTTGTAACCTCCCCAACAGCATGTCATCTCTCTTTCATCCTTCCCCTGTTTACTGTACCATCATTTCTACTCTGCTGCTCTGCACTATCAGACATCCTCTACCCTCTCCCCTCACTCTTGGCACCTCTATCTCACTTGTTCCTACCTACCTCATATTTTAAAGGTGCACCCTGACACCTTTCACTACTATTTTTTATTGCTTTCCAGTTACTCCTGATCACCCTAACCACCTCTTCTAAAATGTGGGTAGTTATGGAGCTCCTCTACAGCAAAAAACCTGTTTTGCTCAAGCCCTTTTCTCTTATACTTTACTCCTTTTTACTCTTCATTCTCTTTGCATAAACTGCACTCCAACATTTTTGGGTTTGTAGAATTGCAAGCTGTAAAATGGTTGGCATCCAGCCAACAAAACCATGAAAAAGCAAACACTGGAGCATGATGCAGTCCTTGGATCCATCAATTCCTGTCAAAGCCCATGTTAAATGATGATGAAAAAATGGGATGATCATTAATTAACCATTAAGTATCCTCTTCTATATTGAGCTGGTACCAAACAACAGCAATATTAACAGATTGTGTAACAGTTCATTCTCTACTAATTATCTACTCTATCAAATAGTTGGTATTTGAGGGGAATGTTATGGGTTGTTTGTTCTAATTCCATTTTTTTTTCTAGGTTTTGAGGAGGAGGAGAAAGAGCAGGATTGGTAGCATGATATTCAAAGGCTAGCACTACAATGAATGCTCCCTTCTCCCAGTTGTGACTCTTTGCTGAATACAACTCAGAGCAACAGTTTATAATAACAGTGTACAATATTCTTTTCTACTCTAGGCACAAGGCCTGAAATTTTTGGGGAGTAGGGCCAGTCGATTAGATCAACTCCAGTACACAACTGATACTTAATTTATTGACCCCGAAAGGGTGAAAGGCAAAGTTGACCTCGGCGGAATTTGATACAGCATTCAATATTGCATCAATAGTTCAGTTAGTAATGATTCAGTTTTCTGAATCTGCTAAAACATTGTCCAGACAACTACAGCAATTTTTCATTCATAGATATGGTTACTTACTTAACTAGACTTTGGTCTGTCATGGGGTCATGAATCCCAGAACTCATAATGTTGGAGCTTAATCTGATTCTCATGGCATATAAGTGACTGAGATTGTATGGCTAAGGGGTTTAAAGTTAAAAAAGTTTCTTATGTATATTTTTGTATTTTTCTCGTACACCCAGATCTTAGCACCCTAGGTGATCACTTTGTTTGCCAAAAGTATAGCACCAGCCTTGAGAAGAGGCACTCATCATCATCATCATTTAATGCTCATTTTCCATGCTGGCAAGGGTTGGACATTTTGACAGGAGCTGGTAAGGTGAGGGGCTGCAAGGTTTCTACAGCTGGATGCCTTTCTTAATGCCAACCACTTTACAGAGTGTACTGGGTGCTTTTTACGTGGTGCCACCTTCAGGGCAGTGTCTGTGACATTTGAAAAATCTTACCAGACCAGTGAAATCAATTGGATTTCTGTTTTAAATACAACTGTAGTTACTTCAAACAGGACGGTCATGATTGGAAAGCCTTTAATAATTAAATCTTAAATCTAACTCTTATGATTCTATATTTCTGTTGAAATACACTGCTTTTGATTCAATTAATTTTGAAAATAATGAAGAATTTAGTAAAATAACTTTGTAGCAAAATGTAGTCCTTCGACCCATTGGATCCATCTAACCCATGCCAGCTTGGAAGATGGATGGTAAAAGATGATAATAATGAGGATTATTAACCTAGCATTTGTAACTTAAATTAACATAAAATTTTGATGGTATGTTTTAACTTTGATCACTCTAAAACAAAGCTTGTATCATAGAACTAGGGGTGGTTCTAAGATGGGTTGATATCAAAAGGATTAAACAAGTAATTACGAGTGTATATAAAGAAATGTAAGATATTTCTAAACTAGTAATTGGCACAGGCATAGCATTGTAGGTTGATGTATGATGGAAAACAGGGGAAGAGGTTAAAATTTCAGAGGGTTGCAAAGAGAACTGTTTAGTACAGGATCTGGAAAGTAACACTCAGTAAGAGGAAGAGGAGGATGACAGATGAGTGTATTGAGAGGGAATATGTATGTATAGGGGTAGGGGCAGAGGTTGTACAGCTAACTAATATAGGGGAGCAGATGCTGTTACAGTAGTAACAGAAGAGAAAAAAAGCATATTGTGATGTTAGTAGCTAGCTGGTTAATGAAACAGAGAGAGGGAGAAAGAAAGAAAGAAGGGGAGAGATGAAAGTAAGATTTTCTTGAAGAATATGTTTAGGTGCATATGCACTGGCTATGAGAGGAATAAAGTCCTTTTTATGATGAGAAGACTTCTAATGAACCAACCCTTACTGCTAGGAGGGAATTAATCAGTTGGTTAAGATAAACTTTGCTTATAGAATTCAGATATACCTCTGGGTGGAGGGAATTCTTTTCTCTGCAAAGCAAAGTCTGTATCTCCTACTGCTGTTAAAAAAAGGTCTGCACTTTTCTAGTAAATTCCAATTGATGCTTTTTACATGACACCAGCATGGGTGCTTTTTATGTAGCACAATACAGGTGCTTGTTACATGGTACCAGCATGTATATGGGAATATATCAGATCTTACTGGCATAAAATCTCAAGTGGATAAGAAGGATTCCTGTGAACAAAAGAAAGCTTAATGAATGTGAGAGATATATGTATTGTTGTAGCATCCAGTGAAATTTAATCAATTACACAAATGGACACAAATCATTGGTTGTCTTATAAAGCTGTAGATAACTAGATTGGAGACTAAATAGCTTGGTGATAAGAAATGTTTGGTGATAAGAAATGTTTGATAAGAAATGAAGTAAATTTCAGAAATTATGATTGTCAGTTTGTCATTTCTTGTCAACTTAAAATTTTAACAGGCTCATTTATGCTGTAAAACAAAAATAAATTTTAAAACATAATTTTTTTGTATAAGATAAAAATTTATTTTTGTTAAAAAAAAATAAAACAAGTAATATTCTCAATAATAATAATTCCATTTTTTTTATAAGAAGCAGAGGGGAGAG
>NC_068983.1:36954806-36987110 GCF_001194135.2 Octopus bimaculoides | reverse complement strand
TAAAATTCAAGCTTAGCCCAAATGTAAAGTGAGGTTAAGTGAATCATTTCCTGCTGAGATGAAATACAATCACAGATTTGTTTTGCCAAAGAAACTACAATCACATCACCAACCAACAAATCAACAACCTTCCACAGCACACATCAGTATTATACCCAAACTATAAAACTAAGTACAATAGTCAAAACCATAAATAAAACACTGTAACAGTTTTGTGGACCAGGACTGGATAAAGTGGTGTTTGAAGAAGTCGGAAAAGTTGTTTCCTTTGCATAATTTGTTTCGTTTATCATTCCTGGGTATGGTTCATATTTCTCTTCTGAGTTCACATTTGAACCATTCTCACCTCCTTTCTTATTTGACTCATTCCCATTTTCTGATTTCATGTTTGGTCGATTCTCATTTTCTGGCTCATTGTATGGATCTTTGTCGTCACCATTGTGTTCTCCATCTGCATTTGCAATATAATAGAGACTCCATGTGTTACACTTGGCTCCATAGCAAGTCCGGGTACAGGTTTCTTCATGTAAGCTCGATGTACATGACTTGTACATTTCATACAAGCCATCCGTCCAACATCCTCGAACAGCTGAGTTGACTCGTCTCTCCTTTGACCCTGTAATGATATTAAAAAAAAAACAAAAAAAAAACATTAACTTGATTTCTAACATTAACATACAGGAAACCATTGTTGTATACTCCCATAATAATTCCATGACAAACACAGCATTTGCTAAAGAAATTACTAGAGGTTGTTCATCAACCTGATGCTACAGAAAGAAGAACAGTGTTCCTAGGTTTAAAAAGTTTGAGAGAGAGAGAGATACAATCATTACTGTTTTTTTTTTTACTTGTTTCAGTCATTTGACTGCGGCCATGCTGGAGCACCGCCTTTAGTCGAGTAAATCGACCCCAGGACTTATTCTTTGGATGCCTAGTACTTATTCTATCGGTCTCTTTTGTCGAACAGCTAAGTTACGGGGACGTAAACACACCAGCATCGGTTGTCAAGCGATGTTGGGGGGACAAACACAGACACACATATATATATATATACATATATACGACAGGCTTCTTTCAGTTTCTGTCTACCAAATCCACTCACAAGGCTTTGGTCGGCCCGAGGCTATAGTAGAAGACACTTGCCCAAGGTGCCACGCAGTGGGAATGAACCCAGAACCATGTGGTTGGTAAGCAAGCCACTCCTGCGCCTATTACTGTTTTTTTTGTCATCATCATCATTTTGGCATCTACTGTTCTGTGTGTATGCATGGTTCACCATTACAGAAGACTTTTCTATCACCCGATGGCGTTCATCTGTTTCCAAGGAAGTAAATAATCCTCCAGTCTAGTGAACAACAGACAGCCTGGACATGCTTTCATAGAGAACTGCAAACAAATGACACCGTGTGTATAAATAATGAGGCTCTTGTTTACAGTCCATGTGTACACATCAAAACGAGAAGGAATATGGAGTAAATCAGGTAAAAAAAAGGCTTTTTGTTTTCTCCCTGCCTTTTACAAGGCTGCTGGAATTGGAACGAGAGAAAGAAGATATTCTCAAACTGGAAACCTGACCTTCCACCCAGTTTGACATCTACATAACGGCCCAAAAGTTATATGTTGGTGTTAGACTGGGTGACAAAAGGTATTTTAGATAGATAAGCCAAACAGGGGCCATAACTCTCTAAGCTATATCTAGAAGCTAACAAACAACTTGTTAAAGATAGTCTGGCTCATAATTATCAACATTATCGTTTGACAGACACTTTCTACGCTGGTATGGGTTGGACGGTTTGACTGAGGACTGCTAAGCTGGGGACTGCAAGAGGCTCCAATCTGATCAGGCAAAGTTTCTACAGCTGGATGCCCTTCCTAACGCCAACCACTGAGAATGTAGTGGGTGCTTTTTACGTACCACCAGCACGGGGGCCAGTCAAGCGGCACAGGCATCGACCACATTCGGATGATGCACGAATACCAGTGTTTCTTATTCAATTCATATCCACTGCACATGACAATATCAAATTTTGGTAGAATACCCAATAATAATAATAATAATAACAATAGTCCTTTCTACTATAGACACAAAGCTTGAAATTTAGGTGAGTGGGATAGTCCATTACATCATTCCCAGTACTCAACTGGTACTTATTTTATCGACCCCAAAAGGATGAAAGGCAAAGTCAACTCCGGTGGAATTTGAACTCAGAATGTAAAGACGGAGAGAATGCTGCTAAGCATTTCGTTCCGCATGCTAATGATTCTGCCAGCTTGCCACCATAGTAATAATAATAATAATAATAATAATAATAATAATAATGATAATAAATAAGGTAAAATTTGTCAGAGCTAAATAAGCAGATGTTATATAATTAATAATGATTTCAAATTTTTGCCACAAGGGCAGCTTGGGAAAGGGGATTAAGTCAATTACATTGACCCCAGTGCATAACTGGTAATTAATTTATCGACCCCAAAAGGATGAAAGGCGAAGTTGACCTCAGCAGAATTTGAACTCAGAACGTAATGACAGGCATTCCGTCCAGTGTGATAATGATTCTGCCAGCTCGCTGCCTTTGTCATATAATTAATAACAATTAGTGATGAAGATATTTTTAGCAATGAGTTCCTAACATTATTAATGTATACAGCAGTTTTGTAAAGAATAATTTAATAAGCAAAACAATGGAAGATAGGAAGTAGAATGAAATTTAGGATAATTATAAATATTGCTTTATTTTAGTTGAACAAAAGAAAGTATATACATACATACATTAATATATATATACACACATATAAATGCACAGTGCTGACTAGAAAGGAAGAAAGGATACAGGTGATGAATAGAACAGAGTGGTGACATTTAGTAGAGATGACCCGGAAATTGTTCCTCATCGATTACTATCGCAAACAGCAGTAGCTTCCTTCAGGCGCGAACATGTTGTTGATTGGTTGAAATTACCCAAATACGACAATTTTAACACAAAATAACTTCTAAAATAGGAAATTTTGTCAAAAATGTTCAAAGTAAACCGTGTTCTCCATGAGAAATTCTACCAGTATTTGAAGTTTCAAACTGTTTAGTTAAAAAAACTAATTAAAAAATCTGTGATTGAGATGGAATAGATCTTATATATATATATATATATATATATATATGTTGATTCACTGGAAGCAATAAAACACAGGACTCAATACAAATATACTCTTTACTCTTTTATTTGTTTCAGTCATTTGACTGTGGCCATGCTGGAGCACCGCCTTTAGTCGAGCAAATCGACTAGTACACATGAGATGTTGAAATATCGTTCACTAGATGACAATGGCATTTTTCTTTTAATTTTGACTCTATTATTATTATTATTATTATTATTATTATTATTATTATTATTTCTACTCTAGGCACAAGGCCTTGAAAATATTTTGGAGGAATGGGGCTATTCAATTACCTAACCCAAAGTAAGGAAACCTTGCTAGTTAGGAACGGGGGAATATTGAGAGCAGAGAAAAAAGGGAAAACAAAGGAAGAAGTACAAAAAAGACATGAAGAATTTCGCAAGAAGGGACTACACTATCAATTCTATGTAGCCACAACAGAAGTTGCTGGAAAAAATAGGTTGGATTGGCTGATGAAAGGAACAATAAAAAAAAGAAAATGAGAGCACTATACTGGCAGGGCAAGACCAAGCTTTAGCCATGAACTGGAGGGTCAACCTTAGGAATGAGCAAGTGTCTCCACTGTGCCACATCTGCAATAGAGTTGATGAAACCATTTCCCATATCACGAATGAATGCCCTAGACTTGCCCAAACTACTACAAGTTGTGGTGACATGACCAGGTAGTGAAAGTGCTACATTGGAAACTGTGCAAAAAGTGGGGGCTTGAGAGAGGCAAGACATGGTATGAGCACAAACTGCAGAGAGTGATGGAGTCAAAGACTAGCAAAATCCTCTGGGATTTCCCAATCCAAACAGATCAGGTGCTAGAGCATAATAGACCAGACCAAGTGGTGGTGGACAAGGTGCACCACATGTGCTATATAGTTGATGTTGCATGCCCCTTTGACCTATGAATAGTCAAGAAGAAAGGTGAAAAGATAGATAGATACAATGCTTTTAAGTATGAAATAGCCCGTTTATGGAAAATGAAAACGGTGAAGATAGTGCCAATTATTGTTGAGCCCTTGGGAACAGTATCAGAAGGCATCAAGGGGAATATAAAAGAAATTAGAATAGAGTGCCCAGTTGAACTGTTGCAAAAAGTTTGCCTCCTTGGTATGGCCAGAATAATCAGAAAAGTACTAGATAGCTGAAAAGAACTAACAGCATGGTACTGTAGGCTGCAGGTAGCAAGCCTGCTATGCATGCAAGACTCCAGGAGCTCCAACAAAACCTGTGATAAAGAGAAAATAATAATACTGTAAAAACTGTAATTTTAATAGTATGTATCTCATCTGACTGCCCCAAATCTAACATAGGCATTAATAGCAAAAACTTTCTGGATAAATCTATACCTAAACTTAAGGTCTTTTTTTATAACACCAAAGAATAATAAACACATAGTCAGTCATTAGTTGGTTGAAACCACTTCCTACTAAACTTAACTCTAAATTCCTGTAATTCAATATTTCATTCATACCCCAATCACCAAACCATTTCCAATTTAGATCTTAACCTTTATGTTACCCTAGTTCTGATGAAATACTGCACTCCCTTTGTTTCAATTGAGTTTGAAATTAATGAAGAATTATGAACCAAATACCATTTGGTTCATAAATTAACATGATATTTTGATAGAGGAGGATTGTAACAGAGAAGCAGGGGTGATCTCTAGCAGATTGGTATTAAAAGGGTTAAATTATGCTAGGACAATTACTAACATTAGTAATATAATATTTCTTTTCTAAAGATTAACCTAGTTCTACATTTCACCAGCATATTATTAAATGGTTACGCACCTCTTGTATAAACAGCCCTTGAATAGCATTTTGAGTTACAAGCCACAAGGTTTGCTGTTGATACATTCATTGGAGCATACAGGCATTCTTCTCCAATACGAGTACTTGTGTATGTATAGCTGCAGCTGTAACATAATTTTGCAGGACTTCCTGAAAAGCAAACAAAGCATACATTGTTTAAAATGTTAAGCAATAATTAAGTGTATATCACTTAAGAAACTCTACCAGCATGAATAAAGAAAGAAAAACACAATAGATAAACATTGGGTATTGTAGTGTTTTTAAACAGCAGCAATTATTTAAATATCTATGTAAATAATAGCCTAATGTTGTTTGGCAGTGGATTTGTAGTTAATTAAAGCATTAGGGAAAATGCTGTGCTATTTTTAGTTATAATTCTATACATTCTGAGTTCAAAGCCTGCCAAGGTCAACTTTACTTTCATCCCCCTGGGAGGGTGGCAGGGCAATGAATTAACATGATATACTCATTTGTTTACTGATTTATGCTTATGACAAATTGGTTTGTGATAACATGGATTGGCAATCAGTCAAAGAGTCTACTAGTTACGATATTTTTCAGTTATATATATTTTTTTATTATTTATTGATTATATGCATGTTCTTTTATTTTTTACTTGTTTCAGTCATTTGACTGTGGCCATGCTGGGACACTCTGCCTTGAAGAATTCTAGTCAAGTAAACCAACCCTAGTACTTTTTTTAAGCCTGATACTGATTCTATCAATTTCTTTCCTTGAATTGCTAAGGCAGTTGTCAAGCAGTGATGGAAGAAAAATACACACACACAATAGGCTTCTTTCAGTTTCCATCAACCAAATCTACTCACAATACTTTGGTCAGCTAGTGGCTATAGTTGAAAGACACTTGCCTAAGATATCACACAGTGGGACTGAACCCAGAAACATGTGGTTGGGAAGCACACTTCTTACCACATAGCCACACCTTCACCTATTATTAAATTTTACTCTAATTACATTTCCAAATGTGAGACAATATAATTATGTGTGCTTAATATTGTTTTAAGGGGTTATTTGTATAAGTTATGGGGACAACTTGGAGCTTTGGAACAAAACTTATTTCCTCCATCACTTCCCCCAATGCCTCCTCCCCTCTCAAAAGCAATTGTTTTTGTCTTGCAAGTACTTGGTGACCCTGTCAGTGCAGATGTCACTTAGAAGCGCCCAGTCCACACTGTAAAGTGATTGGCATTTGGAAGGGCATCCAGCTGTAAAAACCTTGCCAAAACTGACCTTGTCTGTACTTGTGCCATGTAAAAAGCACTAAGTCCACTCTGCTGAGTGGTTGGTGTTAGGAAGGGCATCCAGCTGTAAAAATCCTGCCAAAACAGTTGCAGAAGTCTGGTGCAAGCTATAACCTGCACCAGACTTTTGAACATACATATCAATTGGTTTCTACAAAATGACAGCTTCTTGTACAAATATCCAGCTATTAGATCCCTTCTAGGTGCCTTCCTATTCTGCAGTTTGCCTACTGCTATAGCAAAGGTTTCTGCATCAATTTTGCATGTTTTACTGTTAGTGTTGGTACAGTTAGTGTTAGTCTTCGCTACTGAGTCAGCTAAATTTGGAGACACACTCAAATTTAGCGATGGCGGGAGCAGTGGTTTGTTTACATAATTTTTTACGCCGCGTCCTGCAGATTTTGACCCTTTTTCAGTGTTTTAGGAGGATCGAGGATCAGTTGATTTGTTTTTTTTACAAATGCTGCTTGTTGTTGGAGCTGTTTCCCCATAATGGTATTTAAGTTGGGATGAGGCTTCGTCCCAGTATTGTTTTAACTGCTTCATGTATCCAATTGAAGGGTCATTTTTGGCTTTTTCATAGCACTGAAGTAAATCTTGGTTTAGTTGTTGAGTCCAAGTAAAATGAGAAGAGTACTTGTTTGTATGTATGTATGTATGTATGCGCAGCTTTGTATGTTTTATGTATATATTCTCAGGCATGTAGTTACATATCTAGACATGCTCATATATGTATTTAAATGATAAACTTCTATGTATCTATGTATGTATATATGTATTTATGATTGTATGTATGTATGTAAATGACAGGCTTCTTCCAGTTTCCGTCTACCAAATACACTCACAAGGCTTTGGTTGGCTTGCGGGCCTAGTAGAAGACATTCGCCCAAGGTGTCACGCAGTGGAACTCAGGGGCGGACCCAAGGGGGAGGGGCTGAGGGGCACGTATCTTCCCTTAATAAAAGAAGAGCGCTCTTCTAAATAATGTTATTACGCCATTTTTGGGAAGACTTCCGGCCGTCTCCAACATTTTCTCCCAAGTTTGTTTATTTTTAAAATTTTGCTTGCCAAACCTTCCCGTTTTCGTGTCGAAAAAAAAAAAAATTTTCTTAAAGGGTGGTGATGAGGGGGGAGGGAGCAGAAGTTTTGCCTTATTTTCTCCTGGAATTGTATTCCCTTCTGACCTTGTGCCCTTCCTTCGAAAAATTCCTGGGATCGTGCCGACTGAACCCGGAACCATACGGTTGAAAAGCAAAGCTTACTACATAGCCAAACTGAATGGGGTAAATCTTGTCTTCCGCTAAATACTTCCATTCAATGTCTTATTTGAAGAGTTTTGTGACTATCGAAGTCAAGCCTGATGAAAAACAAATTTACTTAACACATCAGATGTTTACATAAGTTTAAACAAACAAGTATTGGAAAACGAAGTATTTTAAATGAGCATCAAGAAAATCATGTAGCATGAATTATTCATGCCTAATAATAATAATAATAATAATGAAACAAGAAGGCGGAGACACCCAGTCTCATGACAGTAAGATTTCTCATAAATTTGTCATATTTAGATACAACCTTATAAAATACCCTAAAGCTGAGTTTACTGAAAATCTACCTCAAATCACACCTACCGCATAAAAGCAAGTCTCAGATACATTATACGTAAACAAAAAAGCGTAACAAAAACGTGATGAAAATGCCTTTGTTGATCAAAGTTGGCCTAAGGCTATAGAGGCTATACAAAAAAACCCACATACAAATGCGCATTTTTGATTAATATCAATGATTAATTAATCTTAGTGATACAGTTTCAGAACAAGATAATATAAATAAAATTATTTGGCGGTTATATTCTTATAACTTGCGGGACTTTTCTGTTTTAGTAACATCCGCTATTTAGCAATGTCTTGTTTTTAAAATTCTCCGATTAGCCTCAGGGCAACAATACATTCTTGTCTGCATTTTTATAATTCCAACAGCGGGATTATGATTCATAATTTTTTAGCCTTGGTCAGCCAAGACTTTGCAGACCTATGATCAACGGTAATCCAATCACGATATCGCATATTTTTTAGGATTATTCACGATTATACAACCAATGTCATTTTCCTTATTTAAGACGTTAGGTAAGGTTCCAACTAAATTTTTGCTGCGATTTGCGCAAAAATTTGTATTGTGAGCAAAGTTTCCCACTAAGTATAATACGCATTCATACGAGTTACCAGCGCTCAGGTTTCTTCTTTTCCAAAAATCTGATTTCATCTTGAAAACTTTATGTATGCACATTTTTTCCTTTAATTGTAAAACGTGTACATGTACACAAGCGCACGGTTTAGACGCAACAGTGAAGGTAGGACGTGTTTTAAGGGAGATTTAGGTAGCAGTTATTTCTAGCAGGTCAACAAAGGCTCGTTTGTTGGTAGTTAGCATAGTGCCTTCAAGAATGATATTTGCTGATAGAGAAATTATTAAATGAACCGTACTTTGGTTAATTGTACAAATGTATTACGCTGAGTACGAGATATGACTTGGGGTTGCGAGTTAAAAATCTCGTTCATATTATAAATTTAGATGTGTCACCATATGTGATGGAGGGAACATAAAAATAAGTTTCAAATTTTGGCACAAGGCCAGCAACTTTAAGGTGGGGAATAGGTCAATTATATCGACCCCAATGTTCAACTGGTGCTCACGACTCCGAAAGGGTGAAAGGCAAAGTCGATCTCGGTGGGTAGAACTGGAACCCAATACGTAAAGAATCAGAAGAAATGTCACTAAATATTTTGTCCTACACGTTAACGCTTCTACAAGGCAATAAAAAAAAACATAATCCTTTCTACCATAGGAACAAGTCCTGGAATTTATGAGGACGAGTTTGTTCGATTACATTGGCCTAATGCTAAACTGGTATTTATTTCATCGATTCCGAAAGGATGAAATGCAAAGTCGACTTCAAAGGAATTTGAATGCAGAACGTAGAGACAGACGGAATGCCGCTTCTCGTTTTTCGCGGTGTGCTAAGAACTCTGCCAGCTTGCCGTTAAGGACATGAATATAATGAAAAGGGGGAAATAAATAAACAAACAAAAAGAAAAAGGGAAAAAGAAAGCCTGCAATGAAAACTTCGGTTTTGGTGTCTGTAGAGTCGATAAAGTAATGTATTAATGACTCTACTATATCGACATGATGTTTAAGTTTGGTGACAATGTCAGCAACCGATTTTCTTCACGCAGTTGCTTATGAAAAATGATGGAGCCTCTGGGTCACAGCCGATTATGCTTTAACTACATTTGTTATCATGGTGGGATTTGAACACAAACATAATAAGAGATTTTAATACTGCAAGATTCCTGACGCGCTGATTCCACCATCCACCACCCGCTCTGTACATTAAGAAGGGAAATAAAAGCATTGCTAAAATGCTATGAAAGAAAAGCGAATTTAACAACAATACTTTGCAAGGAATGTAGGACGAATACCTAAGTTACTGTCTAAATACACTATGTTTAACTTTGAAATATGTGCATACAATTACGCATGAACTGTTCAACTAATTTCTGTGAATAAAAAGAAACTTCATTTGTTATAAATGAATTCTCCGTTGCCATTTAAGATCCGTTAGGCAATATTCTTGGTACAAGATTAGAATTAGCTTTCATGGTAAAATATTTTGTCTAAAACTGGAAAGTAGACGAGCACCATTGAGAATAGTACTACCTTTTGGATAGAATTGGTTTCGACCCAATTGAAAGAATCTCGTTTCATAGAGTTGAGTCACTTAGAAAGTTAATGACTGGATAAAACTAAAATAAAATAAAAATATATTTTGGAGCATCCAAAATTTCCTATAGAAGAAATCAATTTATAGAAAATATAATTTCCTTGTCGAATGCTTATAATTCCCAAAGTGGTACTGATAGAAATATATATTTTTCAGTGCTTGGAGAGTAAAGATAAATATTATTGGATATGCACTGATCCATGAAATGGATAATTAATATAGAGAAACGAAAGCAGATTAAAAAAATAATAATAATCCCATTCAGTCGTCTCCTCCATTGGATACGAAACTCGGCTTGTGAAGACCTGTTGGGGCAAGCGAAAGCGAAATCGTGACGGCACCTGTGCCCAGCGTCGCCTTCCTAGCACTTGTGCCGGTGGCACGTGTAAAGGCATTCGAGTGAGATCGTTGCCAATGCCGCTGGACTAGCTCCTGTGCAGGTGGGACGTAAAATACACCATTTTGAGCGTGGCCTGACTGGCCTTCGTGCCGGTGGCACGTAAAAGCACCCACTACACTCTCGGAGTGGTTGGCGTTAGGAAGGGCATCCAGCTGTAGAAACTCTGCCAGATCAGATTGGAGCATGGTGTAGCCATCTGGTTCACCAGTCCTCAATAAAATCGTCCAACCCATGCTAGCATGGAAAGCGGACGTTAAACAATGATGATGATGACGATGAGTCATCCCGTTAAATTTAGACAGTACACCACTAAAACCATGAAGATAGCTACGAATGTTAAGCGTCAACATCATGGAGGCTCTTTCCCAGTGAACACACATACTCAATTAAACAAAGACTGCATCACAAGGATGGTCATATGAGGAAAATATTGCACTCACCAACATCTACAACTACTCATAGCAACAGGAACTGGAAACTGGAGAAAATTGAAGCAATTTTAAAGTTCAACAAAATCCAAAATGAGCTAACATCATGTAAGACACATTGGCTTCCTGTGTAGACTCTAGAAAATTCTGTAAAGACCAATCCTTTACATCACAAATCCACACAACTCGGGCAATCGCCTGGGGCGCCATGTGCTAGGGGACGCCAAGGAGGGCGAGACAAAGACAAGGAAATTTCCACGACCGTCAGCTTGTACACGCCGAAGTTTAGCTTTCCCAGGGTGCCAGTAACCCTAGGGTCGGCCCTTCACACATCTCCTTCACCAAATCCTAATACAGATTCAGGCCTAGCCTCTGCTCTCAATAGTAGAGTAGCTAGGCAGAGCAAGAGGGAGGGTTCGCCCCAGGCAATATTTTTGGGTCAGTTATATAAGCCTGGGGCCGGCAAACTCAAGGGTTGCTCCGAGCAGTACACTCTTGCTATGCCGAGACCTGTCTGTTTTCGTAACACCATTACTCAGATACTTCCAGCTCATTCATCACTCCTAGTCTTGACACCCACATTGTGTTCATGCATGAAAGAAGAAAAGAAGAAAAAAAGCAGCGGAAGAGAGAGAAGGGCATTTACATAAAGCAAAGACTTGAATCGTTTGGGCAACACTGTCTGGAACAAGGAATTTCGAAATAAGCTCAACACCAATCGAACTTTTGTGTTTCCCATAAAGTCGATCGTCAAAACATATATACAAATTAGTTTCGAGAAACAAAAAATATAAACTAAAATTTTACTGGATCATATAACTGACAACCAAATAAGATAGCTACCTATCTAGGTTTTGTATATATAGATTCATTCACTTTCGGTTGTGCCTGCAACTAGCGTTTATTAACTTAATCAATAATGTTTGAATCACAAATGGTGTGTACCAGAAGGTTAGAATCGTCAGTTTTCTATTGACTGAAGAGTGAAGTAAGCATAATATTGCCCAGTGTGATAGGACTGCATTTATTAACGATGTATTATTTTGATCTGCTAGAAATAGCAAACAAATCTCCCTTAGAAATACGGCATTGTCTCAACAAGGAAAGAATACACATTAAATCGGTTTCTCTCAACCATTTTTTAAAACCTACGGATCCCTTTGGTTCTTATTTTACTCCGATGGACCCTCTAGCCATTCCATGTTTTAAAAAAATCACATATTTTTATAATTAAACATTAAGGTATTGTATTAAAAAAGTGTTAAAACATTTTGTGACTTGTAGAAATAATAAGTTTATTGCAGATAATCTTCGCTCTTGGAGATTATCTGCAGTAACCATCCAAGAGCAGAGATTGAGGTTTGCTGTCCACTGCTGGAGAAGTAAAGAACTTGTGAGTAATGTGTGTTGCTGTGGACACCAAATCATGGTACCACAGCGGTTGGAAGACCACGGAAGACGTATATACAACAGGTTGCAGAAGATGTTGGATGCTAAGTTGAAGACATAAAAACACTAATGGAAGATCGGGAGAGACAGAGAGAGGTAGTCAGACTGGCCCGGGCAATCAGCCTGACTGGATGATGCCTCGATAAAAAGAAAAAATTACAGATAAATTTTAACAACAAAATCTTATTTGGATCCCTACTCCACAAGGGCCATACGGAACCCGGTTGAGAACCACTGCATTAGATAATGTAGTTCTATATACCCCCCCCCCAAAAAAAAAGGAAAAAAAGGTACGGGTTGATTATGGCTAAAATACCATTGATCATAAGGTCTGTTGATTCAGGATTGACCCCAGAGCTATATAACAACTAGTAATTATTTCTGGGTCGTCAACCTTTCTATAAATGAGTTGTGTAAGTTGCTTTCGTCTATCATCGTCGGTAGTTTGGGAGGGAGAGGTGAGTGAAGCCTGCTAAGTTGTTTTAGAATGACAACGAAACTGGTTGGTTCGATTCACATTCCAGGCTACCTAAAAATCCGTTATGGGATCAAATTTTACGGGATAAAATACATATAAATAAGTGCCTGTTTATTCATTCATAACTCACGCTGCATTGGTTCTCTAGAAAATAACTATATCAGTTTACCTCGGAGAATCTTAAATATCATTATACACGCAGTATCTCCAATCTAGAGTGTTGTAAGTGACCTTAGAATAAGAGGTTTCGATTTCCAGTCGGAAACAATTCACTTTAGTCGTATGGTTACGAAACGTATAAACTTCACGTAAATTACAAGGTATATAATATCTGAAGATAGTTACCTTACAAAAACAAAATACTCCAAGTACTAAAATGTAGATTTCAATTTAAATAAACTTTGCAGAAAACTTCACTAAAAAGTTCGGAAGTTTGAATATCATTTTTTAAAAATAATTTATTAGTTTGGACTTTAAAATTAAGACAATGCTTATACCCAGCCCCCAAAGGGGAACAACCTCTTAGGACTTGAAATTACAAATATTTTGTAAATTAAATAATTCCTTTTTAATGTTATCTTTTATGCGACGGATAGGTAGAATTATTAGGGCGTCGGAAAGGGCGAGTGCATTGCGGTATTTGCTTCGATTCGCTGTGCTCTGGATCCTAATACTGCCGGGATGAACTTCATTTTCGGGATCGATAAAAAAAAGCAACAAAAAGAAAAGTACCAACTGAGGACGGTGGATTGGTAGAGCTATAAAAGCGTCGGGTCGGATATCTTGCGGTAACTGCCCTAGTTGTTTGCGTTCTGAGTTCAAATCTTGTCACATCTTCCAGTGGTAGCCTTAATCAATCACCTGGTTTAACGACCTATCTAGTTCTAGGGTCCCTTCAGTGAATTTCATTCTACTGCTAACATTCCAACTAAGGTCTCCGGTTCAGGAATACCTTTTCCCATCGCACATTAGTCTCGTAGACCTGTAAGGGGTCATGGACAGTGCCTTTACCCTGATTAAAAGTTTTTTTTTAAGGCTAGAGTAATTAATGCATAACAAAAGAAAAACAAAAAAAAAACTATGGGCTTCCATACAAATCACTAGTTATAAAAAGCAATAAAGCACTCACAAACCCCATAAGTACCGGTTAAATAATATAGTTGTTAACTGCGAAGTGAAACTAATAACTTGTATTTCTAAAGCTTACCTTGTGGAAGACATAATGTGACAATAGCAGCAAAAATCAAATTCACACACGAAACCTCCATGCTTGTATCTGTCAGCTTGTTTGTTGTTAATCTGTTGAAGTTTATTTACAAGCGACTCTTTAAAAAGGTTTCACTCATTCGACATAGTCACGTGTCCTGTAATTCTGAGTTAATCGCTTCCTTACCTGCACAGCTATTCTTGTTTAATGCGTTGACATGCCATAAAAAGAAAGTACTATTTGTCAGTCGCTTCCTTTGTCTTCATCAGATACATACGTACGTACATACATACATACATACATTGTTTCTATTTAAGTCTAATCAATTAGTAATCACTCTAGGAATAAGTCATCTAAAATAAGACTAAAATTACAAGACGCCTGAACATCTGTAACAAATGCTTCACTTTTTTTTCTACTATTTTAGCTGTCGTGATAAATGTTGGTAGTCGTCAGTAACATAAGACTATCGAACAATAGGCAGTGCTGCGTTCAGCTATATCATTTTTGCATTCTAAGTTCAAATTCCAGCAGGGTCTGTATTTCGCTTTTTAGTTTTCTTTGGTGGAGCTGAACGTTGTTCAAATACTTCTTGATGGTTTCAAATTTTGGCACAAATGCTACTCAACTGGTAATTATTTAATCGACCCCGCAAGGATACAAGACAAAGTCGACCTCGGCGGATATTGAACTCAGAATGTAGACAGTCGAAATGCCGCTAAGCATTTTGTCCGGCGTGCTAACGATTTAATAATAATAATAATAATAATCATCTTTTCTACTATAGGCACAAAGCCTGAAATTTTTGGGGAAAGGACTAGTCGAGTACATCGACCCCAGTGTTCCATTGGTACTTAATTTATTGACCCCGACAGGATGAAAGGCGAAGTCGACCTCAGCGGAATTTGAACGCAGAACGTAAAGACGGAGAAATGTCGCTAAGCAGTTTGACCGACGTGCTAACGTTTCTGCCAGCTCGTCGCCTTGTTGTTGATGATGATGATGATGATGATGATGATGATGATGATGATGATGATGATGATGATGATGATAGACATAATTAGTTGATGCTCAAAACTAACCCAATTGGAGTAAAAAAAAATGCCATGATAAATACACTGGGAATTGTGCAAGAAGTATGGGTTAGAATGTTCCAGAAAGTGGTATGGGCACCAACCTTCGCCAGTGGCAGAGAATGATCAGGTGAAACTCACTTGGGATATACCAATATACACAGACAAGAAGCTACAACATAACCAACTCTCTCTTACGGAAGGAGTTCACAGAATGGACCTGCATCGACGTAGCTATATCTGCGGACCAAAACCCTGCCATGACAGAGGATGGAAAAGTCGGGAAGCATCAAGACCTAGAATTGGAAGTGAAAAGAATCTATAGCGCCTCAAAAGTGAATGTGGTACCTATTGTGATCGGTGCATTTGGGACCATCTCAAAGTGAGCAATACTCTGGCATCAAAAGCTGCAAATATCAAACTTTTCAGGAAGTGTTCAGATGGCAGCAATATATGGAACAACTCATGTGTTGAGGAAAGTGTTGCGTCTCAAAGCTGCAGGATGGAGCTGAGATGTGACATAGACATAGATAAATGAGTGTTACGTTAGTTCACTGGTAGTGAACAGCTGACACCGTAGTACAGCTCCAGCGTTAGAAACTGTGCAAAGACAACAACAACAACAATAATAATAATAATAATATATGGATCAATTCCCGTCAGTTTAATTCTGTCCTAAAGTTTAATTTTGTCCTAAAGAGCCAACATGAATAATCATCTACGATATTATTCGGCCTGTCACTGCATTTGTTCGAGTGTTACACAAACTTAACTATGGAATGACATCAGAGACATAATTGAAATTTTTTACACAGTGAAACGTGTTTTCATTGTTTTTTTTTTAAATATTTTTTTTATCGCTGCTATAATGGCTTTTGTTCCGGATCTTGTTCAAAACGGGGGCACCAGTATTTTCTTAACGAAACACTTTGAAACTTGGGACACTAGTACAATGTGTCATATAAAACATCTTTTTCTCTTAGTCTTCTTAACAAAAAAACGTACATCGCAAGTTATTTCATGTTAAAGTTGTCGTATTTCTGTAATTTCAACCAATGACTGACGTCCATTCAGCCGTAAAAATTAAGTGCTGACTATGTAAACAAACGATTCTCGGCGGTGATAAAATTATTATTTCCTTGTCAAAAAATGGCTGAAGCATATTGGCAGTAGCTAATAAACCTTTCTATTATAGGCACACGGCATGGTTTTTGAGGGAAGGAGCAAGTCAGTTAGGGTTAGGGTTAGGGTTAGGGAAAACGAACACACGTGTGTTGCCTCTCTGCAAAATGTCAGAAGTAATGGAGACTAAATACGCTTTACACCGCTTAAACTGCCAAAGGAACCGCTTAAACTGCCAAAGGAGTAAGTGTCAACAGCCGAATACTTGTCAGTGATTGGTTGAAATTATCGAAATAAGACAATTTTTTACATGAAATAAATCCGAATACAAAATTTTTTTTCTGTTCTATAACACAAAATAGATAAGTATACGAAGTTTGAAAGTCTTTCGGTACCAAAAACACTACATAAAACATAAATGAAAACTGATGCCCCCGTTTTGAACAAGATCCTTTGTTCCTTTAGAACTGGCTGGCCACGTATCTCCACGCTCACGTATTCTGACCCACTCGTCTTTCCATCTCTCGTCACCCTTGTCCCGTCCAACACCCCCAGCCTTTGTATCGTGCCGATTACTATTGCTAATTCTTCTTCTACAGAACACCAGGAATTTTCCTTCATGTCTTTTTTTTTTGTCGATATTGACTTGAAATTTTAAACACAACATTAACAATATCAAGCTCATTGACCCAGAGAGGGCTTGCATGGGATTCGCTCTTTCCCCAGCAGATAAAAGTGTTGCAATTTTAACAATCCTTACTACGGAAGAAAATCAAAGATACAATCGGAATTTTTATCATAATAAAACAGTGCTGTGAACATCCACAAAAAGGATAACCATCCACGTATCATATTTAATGTATACATATCAGTATTTGTTCTGATGTAAGATACCTTATGGACGTGTTATGTCAAAAATACAGTAAATGTCAGAAGAAGACAAAAATCGAAAAGGTCCAAAAATGCCGAAATGTACCTGGTTCTCTGCCTGGCCGATGCTGGGATGAATTTTCGTCTTCCTCTTATATTTATTGTACTTTTAACGTTGCATCATTATAAGAGATGTTATCTCAGGATAAATACTGCAGTAACTGGTTTATCAACTGTGTATATACATTAAGTATGATACATAAATCGCTATTTTAAGAAACAACTGCCTCATTTGCATATACCTGATATAAGGACATTTATGAGAGGCGAAATTTCCACGGGATTTACTCAGTGGTGTTGCTATAGTGTGTGCCACCCGAGGCAGCCAATGGGTTTGTTTCAACCCCCACCTCACCCCTGCCGTTGCCCTCCCCACCCAGATATAGGCTTATAAAACAACCCAAATGTGCTGTCATTATAAAAGCATCGCTCAGATTGGACTGCTCAGTCGCCGTTACCAGAGTTACTGGTTATATTTTATTAGCTAAGGACAATATCTAATTTAAGGTTAAACTTCTGACCACCGCGACCGCGATGCCATTTTGAATTACAGATAAATTCAATTCGCATCAAATATGCCAAGAATGCATTTTGGAAAGTCATGAAAATCACAGCATTCCGTTTTGTGTTTCGTACCAAAGAAAGTATTTGACATCTTTTCAGCGGGACAACTGAGACTGTAACAGCGTTTCCGATTCCAGTTGAAGTCTATTTCGTGGCATGGCCGAATGGTTAAGAAATACTCATCACAATTAGATGTTTTAGGCTCTGAAACTTTATGAGCATTTAGATTTTCCCTATTATGTTTCGAGTGTTTGATAGAAGGAATGAGTCAAGGAAATGGTGGGAGTAGAAAACATAAAACTTGTATTTTATATTCCTCTCTTCCTTGTGCAGTTTTTGAGTGGCTGAACATGGAAATATTTAATAATGGATTTGTTTGGTGTTCAAGCGTGGCTGTATTATCTGGTGCTGTCAAAAGACGTGGGCCAATGTGTAGCTGTTGTATTATTGTTAAATCACCAACAACCCTTTTGGTTTCATTGGATGGGTATGTTAGAAGACGTTCATACCTTTCACATTTATTTGAATGAATTATGTGAAATTGCTTCAATTTGAAATAATCTCAGTTCTTTAAGAGATGCTCACCCACACACCTATATTCAGGTATTGAACACCATACTTATTAAACACATCAATACACGACTTCATATGAATTCATAACCTACGCTGTATTTGGTACTCTAGTTATTAAAGTACCACCATATAAATCAGTCATGCAATTCACAATATTGTTTGTATATTTAATAACCAGTTCATCGGCACTTTCTGCCAGCATTTTGGAAAGCAAAGGTAAGCGATCTCTGATGAGCTTTAAGAAAGACGAAACTAGATAGTTCGATATTCATTCCAAGCTGCTGAAAGCCTTGCGATTTAAACACGAGGTCTAATTTGGCAGTGAGACGAAGTATATGTTTATTAAACATGGACATAATCCTGTATACTTCTCCTCTTGTATACACTAATTTCTTTGCCGTTTTCTTTGGCTGTATCCTTTTGTTTGTTTGTTATTGCTTTCTTGTGTCAGAATATAAAGACAATATTGCGAACGAAAGGAATCAACTAATTTAACTGACCGTAGATATTGAGGTGAATTATAGAATCTACCACTTTTTAGTACACACATACACACTCTCTCTCTCTTTATCTATCTGTCCCTCTCTCCGGCTGCTATCTTAGGTTTACTGAATCATACTACATTTATAAACAGGTATCCCAATGTTCTCTTACACTGAGATTTTTAATAAATTCATCGTCATTGTGTGCTTTTGTGGCTATTTATGACCGGAGCAGGCCACACGTCCATATCTTCCGTGGAATAATGTCTAAAGACTAATGTCAACTCTCTCTCTCTTTCTCTCTCTGTCTCTCTCCCCACCTTCCTCTCTCACGCACAAACATGTCTTATCTTAAATGTTATAATTAACGAAAACATTAATATTCTTTCTCATCTAACCTAAAATAGCAAGAGACCAGTTTAATCTCTTACGGTTCACTACTAAGAGAATCCTGAAATAACTTGTTATTTAAGGTGAAAAAAAGCATCATCAAAGCTATTTTTTTCATCTCAAGATAAAACCACTGATATTTGAAAAATTAACTTTCAGCTTTGCTGCAAAGTAGGAGAAATTATCAAAGCTGGAAGGAAAAAAGAACGACTTTTTCTCTCCTTTTGTCGAGCGCCATTAACATTAAAAAAAACGGTGTGGCTGTGTGATAAGAAGCTTGCTTTCTAACCACAAGGTTCCAGGTTCAGTCCCACTGCATGGCATCTTCGGCAAGAGACTTCAACTATAGCTTTGGACAGACCAAAGCGTTGAGAGTGGATTTGGAAGACAGAAACTGAAAGAGACCCGTCGTATATATATATATATATATATATATATATATATATATATATATACATACAAAGTGTGGGGGTTTAGTTCACAAATGATCTAAACGATTAGGTACGCTAGGGAAGTGCTGTAACGGATTACTAGGGCTCCAAGGTTATAACCGAGACGGTAGTTATGGAGCCATTGCAGATTTCCGATGCAGCGGATATATAATTGTTAAAGAGTACAACAAACATTAAGGCAAGGCAAACATCTCAAGTCGTATACAATATCATTATTGGAAAACGACTTGAGATGTTTGCCTTGATTTAATGTTTGTTGTCCTCTTTAACAATTAAATGTACGTGTGTGTGTGTTCTGTAAAAGAGACCCATAGAATAAGTACCAGGCTTTAAGAAAATAAGTACTGGGGTCGATTTATTCGACTAAAATTTCTTCAAGGCGGTGCCCAAGTATGTCCGCAGACTAATGATTGAAAAAAGTGAAAGATAAACGACTCTTGACATTGTCGAAATCAACCTGGTTTTGAAGCTTAATCAAGGCATATATGATTCATTTACATCGCTATGCTACTTATGGAAAGAGCATGATTGTTGCATTATCTTCTTTAGACCATTTCTGCCAGAGAAAATAAAATTAAAAAAGAATAAACTGTTGGTGCTACTTTGACATGTGATCTACAATTTAAAGGGAGATTACTTTAGGTAACTTTTTAGTTTACTTTTCAATTTCTAAATTTCTTTCTAAATTCTTTTGTACATACTTAACATTGTAAATGTTTTTTTTTTTTTTTTACTATTTTAATAATAAAACCATGTTTCACTGATGTCTTAGTAAATAATAATAATAAACCAAGAAAAAACAATGTGATAATAAGCGCGTAGATCACACAAGTTTGACGGCCGCGAGTTTTGCAACGTAAAGTCGGTAAAATTGCACCATTTCCCCCTTCTCTTCGAGTTTCCTTCATTTCTCCACCACAACGATGACATGGTGCAACAATTTCATCATCATCTAAAAGGCCATTTCTTCGTAAAAATGCAACTTTCTTCGTCTCGTCGCCGATCACATTGTAAAAATCTTTAGCCAATAACTTTAGGATTTTTAGAAACTGAAAAGTAAACTAAAAAGAAACCCTTTAAATTGTAGTTTGGTTCTAAAGTAGTACCAAACTGTTTTTGCATTCTAATCTAATTTGGTTCAACTCTGATGTTGTTTAGCCTCATGTCAACGCACACTGATGACCAAAAGGCATTCCAGCAATGACCCTTCCATAATTTTTGTTTACATACGCTTACATGCATACATCAGCGTGTCGCTCTATCGACCTGATTATCGGATGTTGTTATACACCGTTAGTCACACAGCGCTTCCTTGCGTTGTTTTAGCCCTCGAATGATGCCACCCCGCCAGTCTGTCGCAGAGTTACCGACTTACAGCTGAGTGGACTGTGGTAGCGTGAAATGAAGTGTTTTGCTCAAGAACGGAACATACGAGAGCCGGTCAAGGAATCGAAACTACGATTCTTGCGTGTAATACCCTAACCACTAGGCAACGGTCTTCACACACACACACATACAAACACACACACACGCATCCATACATGCATAAAACACACACACGTATCCATGCATACATGAAATACACGCATACACATACATACATATGTAAGAACGACCGTGCGAACCCAAAAGGAGAAATGGTGACGAATGGAAAAAACAGGACTCCTTTTATTAAAACGCGTCACACGGTCGAACACAAAAAATTATATCAAAGATGATATAAATATATGTTATACTTCGATAACATAGTGAATTCGTAAATGGCCAGTAAAGGAAGACGATAGAACACAACCGATAGAGATGAATAACAGTAATATTTATTGTGACATTAAAATGTATGTCTGTGTGTGAGTGTGAATGCGACATAATGAAAACATAATAAAAAGACAGGCCGTCGTATAAAGAAAAGAGTGTGTGTAAGTGATACATGTATGTGTATGCGTGATATACAGCAGATATAAAAAGAGTCAGTAACACGTATACAAATTTGCCAGTTCTTAGAGTACACAATAGGAACAGTCTGTATGTAAGAAGTTGAGGCGTGTGTGGCAGAGCGATCACTTGTCGTGAGGTTAGGGCTTCCATGCCGAGCCGGGTTCTGGAATACAGATGTTCGTCGCAGGCTAGGTTCTTGTCTGTTATTTATCGTGGTGAAAATGAATCACAAACAGAATCGAAGAGAGATGTGCCGCGGTTGTTTGGTTAGTTGGTGTACGTAGAAATCATGTTGATGATGTTGGCGACGTCGGTGGCGAGTCTTGTAGTTCGTAGTTGAAGTGGTGTTGACGCTGGCGGTGACGATGGTGGTAGTCGTAGTGTCGTGTTGACTGGCGGCGATGTTGGTAGTAGTCGTAGGTGTACGAAGCTGTTGATGTCGTCGCTGGAACTGCTGCTGCTGTGTGGTACACGGAACAGGTCTCTAAGAGAACTGAACCGAGACGATTAGGCGGGTATAATTTAGTCTATTTAAAGCAAAATAGGGGCTCCAGAGAGACATTAGAAAAACACTATCACGTGACCTTATTAGGAGCTGTGATTGGTCAGTTTGCGTTCTGGCGGGAACGGTACGAAGCAGTTGCCGCTTCAAATAATAATTAGTCATGTGATGACAGAGAAAGATGTTTTCTACTACGCCCGAACTTGATTATATTTATAACAGCGAGAGAAGATGGCTTCTTTGTATATAATGGCGATCGAGGTGTTAGTTTCACTACACATACATACATGCATACATACATACATACGTAACACACACACACACAATTGCGATACCGGTGATTTTTTCAGACACTGTTTTGCTATGTGAGTAGCAGATTATTTTGACTTAGCATGCGATACCAATAATCCTTGCGACTGACAAAGCCCAAAGAGGCAGCAATACGCATTTAGTAACGCTACTACTGGTGCTGGACTAGTTTCCTCTGCTAGTGATACATCTCTATGTTTTTAACACTATACATGTATGAGAGATACTTTCTCGAAACGAACACTGCAGTTTACAAGGCTTCCAACGATGTATCTGCTTTCAGTACGATACACAGATTGCTATTTTGAACTAATAACAAATATATACAGAGGTGAAAAATCTTTGTGATTTAGTTGTTAGTGAATGTAACTTTTCGATGTATTGTTACAAATTATTTAGTGTTAGTTTGTATTTTTCATATCTTCTTTATTTGTCTGTGTTTGTGCCGGGTATCTGAGATCATATTATCCTATGTGTTCTTCCATTCTTTTAAAATACCGATAGGATGTGATCTGATGAAGATTTGGCTGCTATTTCTGTTGCTGCTACTTCGAACTAGGTATAATACTCAACCGTTGAAAAACTATTTGCTGAATAATATTTGGCTGTTGAAAATGAAGTGTCTTTCGGAAAGACAATGCAGTGAGAGTCACAAGAAATGAACTGCAGATCTCTCAGTTAGTAGTCGAGTACTTTACCAATTAGGCTATTCACGTTTTCAACATAAAGTTTTGTTGGTTCGTTAAGAGTCAAAGTTAATCCTTACGTTGGTGCGGGGGAGATCCATAGAGATAATAAGGGAGATTGTTGCGTTGAAGACAAAAATTATAGTAAAGACGTTGCTATCCAATTTTTTTTTATATGTTTGTTGGGGTCTAGATGTCACCCTTATCGATTTAACGACCTCTTTTCCATGTTTTCATGCGTCAAACAAGAATGCACTGGAGCAGAGTCTTTTACGGCCAGATGCCCCTCCTGATGTCAACTTTCAAACAATTAAATAATTCACTCCTTTCTGTTAAACAGTGGACAGTCCGGGTATCGTTACGCAGAGAACTGCAGCTAACACCGTTTGAATGAGCCTTTTGTTTACAATGATTGCGCAACATGTCAAGGAGCCCAGATATATTTTCGAGGTGAAATTCTTGCAAAGGTCATCGTCTGTTTGAATAGAAAGGTCTTTGTTTACAATCAGCGAACACATTCATTGACGAAGAAAAATACGAACACACAAACACATGGAATTCGTTACAGTTTCTGTCAACCAAATTCACTCACGACTTATTGGTCAGCTCGGAGCTATGTAGAAAACACCCGTCCAAAGGAATTGAACCCGAAACCACGTGATTGCGAAGCGAACTTCTTCACTACAAAGCCATTTCTGATAAACTGAGTGACTGCATGTTAAATGTTCCATAGGAAAACACATAACATCCACTGGATTATTCGCTGTGCTTCTTGTTGCTTCTAAATGTTCTATGTCTTCGCTACGTAAGTGTTAGTAGCTTCGATTAGGAAATGAAACCCTGACTCACACACATGACACACTGGAAATTACATTATTGTATTTTTTAGCCCCATCCTGGGCTGTTTATGTTCGAAGACGCTTTAGCCGTGACCATCTCGTCTTTTGTATATCATGAACGGCATTGTCCAAATGAGCCTCTACAAAGTTGCTCGACTCTCACGAACTGCTTTGATCAAAGACTTGATCTGGAACGAAACAACTACTATTTGCGCTACTTATTAAAAATTCATAAACTATGTTCATGAAGAAAAGTGACTTCTATTCTAAACGTCAGTTCTTACATTTATTCAGGTTACATGTACTTATCTAATTTATCGTTTGTTCTACTGGCACACTGTTCATTTTATAAATTTAAATTCCTAAATTCTTTTCCTTGTCTTCCGTGACAAGAAATGTCATTAGCACTAATGAATTGTCGTTAATGAATTAATACTAATTGTGAATGAATATATATGTATACAGAGTGTTATTGATGTGTATTTAAAGTTGTTGTGACATACGCATCCTAATTACATGACAACATTTTTGGTAGCCTGGAATTAGAAGCAAACCCATGACGAGAATGGCTCTTTTGTACCACATTACACAGCCGTTACAAAAGAGACATTAAATAGAACAAATAAATGCTAGATGGAAAGAGACACAACCGCATAAGAATGATTAAGATAACAGTTATTGATATGATAACATGTGTCTGTATGTGCGTTATGTATACAGAATAAATTGATAAGCCGTCATGAGAACAAAATGTATGTGTGCGTAGGCATAGATGTATGCGCGTGTTAAGTAAATATAAGGATGACAATAAAAAGAAAAGAGTAAAAGCGTCCATGAGCCATCGAAGTGAGAAGTTCATTGATACAAGAAAGATAATAATACCAGTTCGTAGTCAGTCGTACACGGTAGTTGAAATACTGTATCAAGAAGTCGTGGCTATAATGCTGAGCCGGTTACAGGTACATGTCGTACGTGAAGTCGTGGCTGTGATGCTGCTGCCTGGGTCACTTGGTATAATTAATGCAGGTTGTATATTCGCTGTTAATTTGTAGTGAAATACTTCACGAATAGTGAACTGTTGGAACCTGGGTGAATTTCTTGCTGATCTGTGTACGTAGAGAGATGATGCTGATGACATTAAGAAGGACATGATAGTGACGACGAAGAAGGAGGTTGCTGCAATGCTGTTGAATGTCATGGTCACGAAGTTGGTAAGTCTCAACATAGCTGCTTTGGTAATGGTGTTGTCGCTGGAACTGGCTGTGTCTTAGTGTTCAGAGGTTAGACCTTAAAAGGTCTAGAAACAAAGACCCGAAGCGAGGAAAAGCTGAGTTTTTATAAGGAGTTGTATGTTAAAACGGGATAGTAAACAGGCTGTTCCACGTGATCCTATTTAGAGCCTCTGGCTGGTTGTCTGCGGCAAGTTGGCACAACCGAGTAGGAGACAAATTGCGCCAATACCAACCAATCAGAATAGTGGACGCAACGTGATCCAAATAGCGGCCAAAGTCTACCTGTTCCCTGCTACGTTGGAATGCACGTATATATAATAAATGGGTGAGAGGAATTCTACCCGAGTCTACGCTACACCATTAATTTCATATACCTTCACCTTAAAATAACGAAAGTTGTGGAAAGCTTTTTATAAAAATTATTTCAAATATAAACACAAGCCGTTAATTCCGAGGAGAATGAGTTAGTTGATATCATCGATCTCGGTGGAATGAAAGGCAAAGTTGACTCCCGGTGAGAATTGAACTCAAAACACGAAAAAACAGGAAAAATGCTGTGTGGTATTTCATCTGACAATCTAACGATTCTGCCAGCCCGCAGTTTTTAATAGTTTCTGATTCAGGCACAAGGCTAGCAATTCTGAAGCGCGGGGATTAGGCGATACCTCCGACACAAGTTCTTAGACTGATGCTTTATATTACTATATCGCCCCCGGAGGAATGAACGGCAAAGTAACCTAGGCGGGGTTTGAAATCACAATGTAATGTGTCGCAACAAATACCACAAAACAGTATTTTCTCGTCACCTTGACATAACAGTAGAAGGTTGTCTACCTTACATTAATTATTGGGTGAATGGTTAATTTATTTACTAATTACTAATGACTATGTATTGTCCATCTGACCTTCTTCCTCATTGAATCTAGATACACAGTATATTTTAAAACAACGGAGGTGCTTTTATGTCAGTCATGGCCAACTTGCGGGACTTCTTTTACTAGTGCGGCTCGCGGGACTTTCTGCTCCACGTCTCATGCAGCCCGTTTCTTGCAAAAACGTTACCCATGCGCCTGCTCTATGTAGTCACTCAACTTGCTGGAAAAAGCAGTCAATATTTCTTCAAGTCATACGTACTGTTTTTATAAAATGAAGAACACGTTGAATAATATAATCGTCAACTTCTTTTTGTAATGACTCACTTTTGAGATTTTGATTTTTTTTACATTTATTCCCGGCCTGTGTGTATATTGCACATCCTACATATAAAGGTTTCTCCGTTTATCCACCATTTCCACCAATGTATTATGTAAACAAAAACAAATAAATAAATAAAAATAGAAAAAAATTAATAAAATGATAACAATAGGTAAAGCAAAAGACAGCAACTGCTCATCATCATCATCATCATCATCATCATCATCATCACCATCATTTTCCATGCTTGCATGGGTCAATGGTGGACCATGGCATTCAGTTCGCGTATTATTTAGAAAAGGTCCAAGCCCTATTCCTCAATACACATTTTTGTTGTTGGCACTCCGTCGCTTACGACGTCGAGGGTTCCAGTTGATCCGATCAATGGAACAGCCTGCTCGTGAAATTAACGTGCAAGTGGCTGAGCACTCCACAGACACGTGTACCCTTAACGTAGTTCTTAGGGATATTCAGCGTGACAAGGCTGACCCTTTGAATTACAGGCACAACAGAAACAGGAAATAAGAGTGAGAGAATGTTGTGGTGAAAGAGTACAGCAGGGTTCGCCACCATCCCCTGCCGGAGCCTCCTGGAGCTTTAGGTATTTTCGCTCAATAAACACTTCACAACGCCCGGTCTGGGAATCGAAATCGCGATCCTATGACCGCGAGTCCACTGCCTTGACCACTGGGCCATTGCGCCTCCACTCCTCAACACAAATACCCAAGACTGAAATGCATTTAAATATTCGTCTAGTTGAACAGAGCTGATCTGAAGCTAAATGACCTGCTATATTTATAAACAGATGAAGGCGGGGTGTTGGCAGAGTCGTTAGCACGTCGGACAAAATACTTAGCAGCATTTTTTCCGAGTTTACGATCAGAGTTTGCCTTTCATCCTTACGAGGTCGATCAAATAAGTATCAGTCGAGCACTGAAGTCAATACAATCGATTAATCCCAACTTGCAAAATTTCAGGCCTTGCGCCTACAGTGAAAAGGGTGCTACTTTGTCGTGTGATCTACAAGGGCGATTACTTTTTAGTTTACTTTTCAATTTCTAAAAACCCGTAAGATGTTGGCTAAAGATTTTTTAGAATGTGATCAGCGACGAGACGAAGGTAGTTGCATTTTTACAAGAAACCAGAAGGCAATTGCATTTTTACAAGAGACCAGCACTAAATTCACATTATTTCTTACGAAAAAGAAACGCGCCACTTTGCCGTGTGATCTACAATTTAAAGGGAGATTACTTTAGGTTGCTTTTTAGTTTATTTTGTGTTAGTGCTACTTTCCATGTGATCTACGTGAACAAATTTACTTTGGTGGCTGATCTACGCGTTTATTTTAATTATTATATGGTTTTCTTATTATTACTTCCACCTTAACGAAGGCGAAGGTATTATTTTCAGTTGTGTTTCAAGATGTCTCAAGAACCGCTGGATGGATTCGAATGAAACTTTCAGGGATGCTTGGCCTCATGACTGGCACGAACTGATTAGATTTTGGGATCGATCCGGTGCCGGACAAGTATTCTGGATTATTTGCTATATTTACTTTATTTTACTTGAAGTATTACGATCTTACGTTGACTATCAAGTCTTTCTCTGATTATCTCCCTTGAAAGCATGCTCATGGTTTTCACGTAATATTTTGGCGTCGTCGCTGTTTCCAAAGTTTTATTTTCGTTTCTCTATTATTAATTTTATTCACATCTCTATCTTAGTAGAAACTGATAGATAAAGAAATCAAACTATATGAACAAATGGCAGCAAAACCATTCAGAAATTAAATAACAGTAACATATTCAGTAACAATAATAAATTTAATTTATCCTCAACAATTTTTAGTTTTACCAATGTTGAATATATCGCTCCTGTTTAAAACCTCTTACCTACTTAACAATTGCATTTCTAGTTCTGCCTTGAAGGAAGCTTTACTTCTTGGACTCACATTTTTGTGCGCAACAATGTTGTTAAACCTCTGTTAACAGCACCGTATGCAGGTCCTTTCCGTTTTCTTTCACGCACGGATAAATTTTTCACTATAGATCTTAATGGTCGTAAAGACACTATATCAGTGGATAGACTAAAAAAAGGCCCGCACATCCACCTTCACATTCCATGTCTATCGATCAGGTACCGGACAAGGATTCTGGATTATTTTTCCCTTTTTTCTTTACTTCGTTTTTGAGAGCGGTTGGGTTTATTTCAGATATTCTCATGTTAAAAATAATTTCCGGCTAATCGTTGAGAGGACGTTGGTGTTGCCTTGATGGAGGTTTGCGCTCTCTGAGTGCTCTTATTAAAATAGTAAGAATTTTGAAAAAATACATTAACAATGTATAAAATAATTTGCAAATGTGATATATTTTTCATCAGGCAGTATCATAACTTTGGTTTGTATTTTGAATTTTGAAAGAAGAGCAGACACAAGAATTAATTTTCCTTATTGATAACAAGAAATATGCAAACGATGTAATTAACTTCTCATATGGAACTTGTTCGTAACGTAAGTTGGTTTCATGAAAGACAATCAGATAATTTTTGTTTAAAAAGAGAATTATCATTAAAATATCTCTCGAAGATGCCGAAATGATTCTTTAGGCATAAGTGTCGGTGGCACGGAAGAAAAAAGAAGCACCTACCATTCTCTAATAACCGGCACTCCGTCGGTTACAACGATGAATGTTCCAGTCAACAGAATAACCAGCTCATGAAATTAACGTGCAAGTGGCTGAGTCTTCGACAGATACGAGTACTGTTAACATATTTCTCAGGGAGATTCAGTACGACACAGAATGTGACAAGGCTGGCCCTTTGAAATACAAATCATTTTTGCAAGTCTGGAGCAAAGACACAACGCACCACCAGTAATCGAAATCACGGTCTCACAATCGTCAGCCGAAGACTCTAACCACAAAGACACGAGCTTTCACTCAGTACACTCTATGAAATGTTTGGCAACAGGAGGGGCATCCGGCCGTGAAAACCATGCCATGGCTGACACTGGAGTTCGATGCACCTTAGCGGCTCGCTAGATCCTGACAAACTGCCCAACCCATGCCAGTGTAGAAAATCGGCATTAAATGATGACGATGATATTTAAGACACGCGGATCCTGGTCAGGAGTAGCATTGACAAAAAGTAAAAAAAAAAAAAATAAAAAAAAAAACAAACTAGTCCGGTGCAAGGTAGATAACTCTGATTAATTTTATGATATAAGAAAAAAGATGTTAATTTAAACGAAATAGAGGAAATATTTATGTTGGTAAGTGAGCCCAAGTTGTCAAGCAGTGGGATTCAACCTGGAAGAAGATTTACTTCACATCTATTTTTATATATATTCTTATTCCATAAAAAATATTAGTTTTTCTTATTCTGAGCCAAATCTGAAACTCATTAAATGGAGGATTCCAATCAACCAATTTTACCCATCTAAAGTTGTTTAACCGTGCTAAATTCACTTCTTTCTTCCCCTTACCAGGAAAGCCTGTCCTAAACAGTATATGAATGGATATTGCTCTTCTGTAGAAGAGCAAAATAGAAGCGATTGACCAGACAAGTGACCTAGATTTAGAAACAGAAAAGAGATATAGTATATTCTTATTCATTTCCCGGAGATATTTCATGAAACATTACGAAAGAGCTGACTTGCAAACATCTTATAAAACTGAGTTGCCGGCAAAATCGATAGAGCGTCGGGGGGAATGCTTTGCAATGTTTGTTCTAGCTCTTTCCATTCTGAATTCAACTTTACTTTTCATTCCTACACTTTCGATGAAGGACAAGTAAAGTACTCGGCTGGTTTGTTACCAGTTTATGCCTTAACCTCAAAATTGCTGGGATCTCTTCGATTCCTACTTCACTAGGATGGATCCACAGAATCATTCGATATTTAAAAAATATCCTATTATATTTTTATGATTAAATATTATTAGGAATTGTATATAAAAAAGAAAGTCGTTAGAATATTCTATGTATCGTATACAAATTTGAACAAAATCTTACATGGACCATAAGTTGAGAACCACCGGTCGACAAAGAAAATTATTAAAGTATATGCAAGGGGAATAACTTTCTTCAACGAGAAGTTCCAAGGTTAGTTGGTTTATAGCAGTATAATTTCCAAATTCGCTTGACATTCCAAACTATTAATCAAACACTATTCGTTACATGATCAACTAGTAACAATAGAAGGGATGTAGGAACAGTTGTGCACGTAAATGATTGGCATATATATATATATTCTTATATGCAAAAAAAAAAAATGTTTCAACACACAAGTTCACATCAATCTTGCAAGCCAAATCCAAAAACGATATAATCTATTCCTATTTTATTTCCTGGATAAAGTGATCAGAGTTGTTACTATTTTATATTTGCAGGAAATGGGTAATGGGATTGTTGATGTTACTGTCTCAATTTAAAGTTCTGACTGTTAAACATTTATATTTCAACAACCAGGGAATGTTTTTTGTCACTGATATAGTTATTCATTGGTACCATGGGTTAGATGAAAAATACCGAAGCACTGAGCAAGTCGTCCAGCCTAAGACGGCCCTGAAGGTACAAAACTAGAAAAGGATTTGTTGGGAGGGGAATCGACACTAAATCACCTCTTGAAGTCCAGCAAATTCTAGTGAAGTATAAATTTGAACATGCACACACGTTTTGTTCAGTTTGTCTATTAAATCTCTTCACAAGATTGTGATATACACATCGCGTTTAGCTAAAATTTCTCATCAATAACAAAATAAAGAATTGCGTATTGACTCGAAATAATGGCTTCAGATTTCAGTACAGGCCAGTAATCCTGAGGGAAGTCATCGACCCCAATACTTCAACGGGATTTGAATTTGGAATGTAAAGAGCTGGAACACCAAGAGGCATTTTCCCGATGCTGAGTTAGCTTGACGGACTCTTAAGACAACAAAGACCCCGCATAAGAATGTATTCAAAAATGAAGTTACCTACAGCTCTAATAATAGTTGGCCCAGAGCTACAGAAGACATTTAATCAATGTACCATGCAAAGGGACTGAACTTGAAACCAAGTGTGGTTAAAAAGCTTCCTTCTTAATCACACAATCACGCATGTGCCGAGATGTGTTTCATTTAGCATTTTGCTGTACTTTCCATTCCAAATACATAATTAATGATGGAAGCAATAAGGAACATGGAAAACATATGTAAACAAAGTCAAAAAAAAAAAAAAAGCCAAATTGATGAGAGATTTTGGAACTTTACTGTGACAAACAAACTGTAAAGTACTAAAAAGAAAATAAGATAAAAGCCCATAATAAACACTCAGGATTATAATACATAAATTCTTTATTTTGAAGGAAACAATAATACATAATTGTTTACTCTGCCAGCATTGGTGTCTCTTTGTCTTTGACTTCTTCCAGTAATTCTCTTTCCAATTTGCTTGCTTTGTCTGAAGAGAAAACAATTTCGTTCATTAGAATTGATTTTAGTAAAATTTCTTTTGAAAACATTGGGGTGGCGATAATGCACTTCTTTCACATCTATATAACCAAATGTCAACCCCTAATACAGGCCTTCTTCCCAACTTTTTAAAAGCAGAATCTCTTTCTAAGCTATTGTTATATTAGACAAATGACTAAAGTGTTAGCACACCAGACGGTTCGACTGGAGTTTGGGAAACCAGGAGGCTGCACTAGGCTCCAGTCTGAACTGGCAGTGTTTCTACAGCTGGATGCCCTTCTTAACGCCAACCACTCCGAGTGTAGTGGGTGCTTTTTCAAGGTGGCGCTGGCATCAGCCACGTTCAGATGGTGCTTTTTACGTGCCACTGGCACTGGGATCATCATCATCATCATCGTTTAACGTCCGCTTTCCATGCTAGCATGGGTTCGACGATTTGACTGAGGACTGGTGAAACCGGATGGCAACACCAGGCTCCAGTCTGATTTGGCAGAGTTTCTACAGCTGGATGCCCTTCCTAACGCCAACCACTCAGAGAGTGTAGTGGGTGCTTTTACGTGTCACCCGCACGAAAAGGTGTCTTTTAT
>NC_068983.1:36951816-36952046 GCF_001194135.2 Octopus bimaculoides | reverse complement strand
CCAGATTCCTTCCACTGTTTGGGAGTGGCACTTCTTCACACAGCTCTCCTCGTCCATCTGCAGTACATGACCATACCAACGCAAACGTCTCTCTTGCACACCACATCCGATGCTTCTTATGTCCAACATTTATCTCAGGGTGCTTACACTCTGTTGTTTGTGCACACGGACATTACACATCCAGCAGATCATGCTAGCTTCATTTCTTTTGAGCCTACGCATGTCTTCAG
>NC_068983.1:36951348-36951806 GCF_001194135.2 Octopus bimaculoides | reverse complement strand
CTGGGAAGGGGAAAAGCAGTGTCGTGTACCTGAAAAGAAAACTTGCAATTTCCATTTGATTTGATTTTGATGTACTTGATTCAATAGGTCTCCTCAAGCATGGCACATCGCCCTACGATCCAAAGTACTTTTGAGTGGGCTTGTTATGAGACACTGGTGTAGGTTACAGCTGTGAACTCCCTTTATTTGCCTGGTCTTCTCAGTCACTGCATATCTTCAGAGGTCTTGGTCTTTTGTCATTGCCTCTGTGAGGCCCAACATTCGAAGGTCATGCCTCACCACCTCATCCCATGTCTTCCTGGGTCTCCCTCTATCCCAGATTCCTTCCACTGTTTGGGAGTGGCACTTCTTCACACAGCTCTCCTCGTCCATCTGCAGTACATGACCATACCAACGCAAACGTCTCTCTTGCACACCACATCCGATGCTTCTTATGTCCAACATTTATCTCAGGGTGC
>NC_068983.1:36942968-36951338 GCF_001194135.2 Octopus bimaculoides | reverse complement strand
CAAACGTCTCTCTTGCACACCACATCCGATGCTTCTTATGTCCAACATTTATCTCAGGGTGCTTACACTCTGTTGTTTGTGCACACGGACATTACACATCCAGCAGATCATGCTAGCTTCATTTCTTTTGAGCCTACGCATGTCTTCAGCAGTCACGGCACATGTTTTACTGCCATGAAGCATGGCAGGTTGCACACATGCATCATACAATCTACCTTTCACTCTGAGCGAGAGGCCCTTTGTCACCAGTAGGGGAAGAAGCTTTCTGAACTTTGCCCAGGCTATTCTTATTCTAGTGGTAATACATTCCCACTACAGACTTCGTCACCTAGGTAGCGGAGGCTATCAACTACTTCTAGTTCCTCCCCCTGGCATGTGATGGAATCTGTTTTCTGAGCATCTGCCGCACATGAAAGCTATCTTCCTTTGATGTTGCTGCACCTCTTACATGCCCATAGCTTACACTGGGTACATCTTATGGAGTTTCTACCTACACCTTTTCTACAGATTGAGCAGGGCCACCTACCTGAAGGGGTGTGTTGTGTTCGCCTTCCTACTTACTAGAACTTTGTTCTTTGTGACATTGACTCTAAGGCCCTTCGATTCTAAACCTTGCTTCCACACCTGAAATTTCTTTTCTAGTTCTGGTAGTGATTCAGCTATGAGGGCCAGGTCATCAGCATAGAGGAGCTCCCAGGAGCAACCTGTCTTATTGCCTGGAGGACTATGATGAATAAGAGGGGGCTGAGGGCTGATCCTTGGTGGACCCCTACTTCTATCCGGAATTCTTCACTATACTCATTACCAACCCTAACCTTACTAATGGCATCCCCAGTTTCTGCATCACCCACCAGATAAGGGGTCAGGGGACCCTGTCAAAGGCTTTCTCCAAGTTCACAAAAGCCACATAGGGGTTTATCTTTGGCTAGGTATTTCTCCTGCAGTTGCCATACCAGGAATCAATGGTGCTTCTACCTGGTACAAAACCAAACTGCATCTCATCTAAGCAGACTCTCTCCCTAATTAGTTGGGCTATGACCCTCTCTGTGACCTTCATCAGTTGATCCTGCAGTTTGATATCCCTTAGTTATTTCTATCTAAAGCATCACCTTTACTCTTGTAGCCTGTGGCTATGGTGCTGCTACGCCAATCATTGGGTATGACTCCATCATGAACTACCTGGTTTACAATACAGGTGACTAGGCCATAGCCCACACCACCAGATGTTTTAAGCATCTCAAGCAGTGATTCCTGATGCGCCGGGGGCTTTCCCTGGTTTAATACTCTTAATTGCTTTATCTACCAGGGTGCTGTCTATTCAGATAGTTGGTCCCTCTACTGGATCAACATTTGGCAGGCTCTCCTCCTCCTCCTATTCATTCTCCACATTCAGCAGTCTTACATAATGGCTTCTCCAAACATCTGTTGAGAACTACATTATAGCCAAAAGTCCTTTAAGAACATAACATGGGAACCCAACAAATTCTCAAACCATTGTTTTACAGCCAACATGGAAGAAACTTGGCATCAGTGGCGCCCATAATCTGATAGAGTAATGAAAATAATAAAATGCATAACTTACTTGCACAAGGAGATTTGACAAGGTGAATATACTGCTTAACCTCACGGATAGCAGCTTCTTTCCGCAACTCTTTGCCTTTCTGTAATCTATAAAAGATAACATTGAAAACGATAAAATATACAGAAGTAATTTTGATGTGATTAATAAAACAGAGTTATAAATTTGGAGGACAGATTCTTATTAAAGTTATGATTGTTAAATAACTCTGGGGTATGCTCAGTCATGCAAAAGACAAATAATTATGAAGTGAATCAATTACCTGTTTAGAATAAATTGATCATGTCGTCTTTGCCGAATTTCTGTAATTTTCTTCATGGCAGTTACTATGGGTAACAAGAAAAAAGATCAAATATAAATAAAGGAAATGATAGAGAAGATAATGGTGTCTAACCAAAGAGTAACTATCAAAGACATCATCCTATGTTGCAACTACAGTAGCGCATAGATTTTACATCCTATGGGTAGTTTACCAGAAGCGTTGTTTCTCAGTTGATCAGACAGCCCAAATGATTCTCTGGTATACTGTAGGCACAAGCATGGCTGCAAGGTTAAGTTCACTTCTAAGTTGTGGTTCCGGGTTCAGTTCCACTGCGTGGCACCTTGGGCAAGTGTCTTCTACTATAGTCTTGGATCAGCCAAAGTCTTCAGAGAAGATTGGTAATTGCAAATGGTGAGAAGCATCCAGTACACACTGTAAAGTGGTTGACATTAGGAAGGGTATCTAACCATAGAAACCATGCCAAAACACGACTAAAATTTGCTGCATCCTCTGGCTTGCCAGTTCCTGTAAAACTTTCTAACCCATGCCAGCATGGAAAACAGATGTTAAATGATGATGATGTACATGTATTAGTGCCTTCATGATATTTTGCAATAATTGTAAATGAGTTATCACCATCATGCAACAGTGTCATTCATTTCCAATCTTCCATGAAAACTTGTTTGGCCATCAGGGAATATTAATTTGCTTGGCGAAATGCTTAGCAGTATTTCGTCTGCCGTTATATTCTGGGTTCAAATTCAGCCAAGGTTGACTTTGCCTTTCATCCTTTCAGGGTCAATAAAGTAAGTACCAGTTATGCACTGGGGTCGATGTAATCAACTTAATTCCTTAGTTTGTTCTTGTTTGTCCCCTCTAAGGGCAATAAAGAAATAAATATTTCCTATGTAGCCTCTGTTGATTCAAAACATCATTAACTAGCCATTTCTAGTGACATTTATTTTTAAAATATCCCTACATAAGCATGACTGCATGCTTGAAGTTCACTTCTCAACCATGAAGTTTCAGGTGCAGTTCCACTGTACAACATCTATGGCAAGTGTCTTCTACTCTAGCTCTGGCCTGACCATTGCCTTATAAATGAATTTGGTAGATAGTAACTGTGTGGAAGCCTGTTGTATCTATCTACCTATATATATCTGTGTCCCCCCAACACCAGTGTTGGTTTGTTTACACCCCCATAACTTAGTAATTTGGTAAAAAAAGATAAATAGAAAACATACCATCCTCAAGAAAAAATAAATACTGAGGTTGATTTGTTCAACTAAACTCAAGACGATGCCCTAGCATGGCCATAGTCCAATGACTGAAATAAATTAAGATAAAAGAAAGATAATCAATTACTTGTTTGTGTCCACAATTCTCGACTGTATTTAACTGGAACATTCCGTCGCTTTTCAAATTCAAATACTGGATCAACTGCCAACTCTTTACCGGCAGCTTTGCGGAATGCTTTGGTCCATCGTACTTTTCTGGGGTTTCTCTTCTTCTTGAAGGCTTTGTGGCATTTGGAGCGACAAAAGCGGAAAACCTATCAAGTAACAATACAAAGATAATAATGAACTCACCATAAAAACCTATAAACCATATTTTGTGCTCACAAAAACATCAGCATAAAGCCAAAGATTTTGGATGAGGACCAGTACATAAGGTGGCGAGCTGGCAGAACCATTAACACACCAGGCAAAATGCCTAGGGACATTTCATGTCTTTGCCTATTATCCTTTTGGAGTCAGGAGGTTGATGTAATTGACTTCCACCTACATCAAAATTGCTGGCCTTGTGTTAAAATTTGAAACCAATGTTAAGTCAGTACATAGGCACAGCATGGCTGTGTGGTAAGAAGCTTTCTTCCCAACTACTTGGCTCCGGGTTCAGTTCCACTGTGTGGTACCTGGGCAAGTGTCTTCTACTACAGCCTTGTGACTGGATTTGGTAAGTGGAAACTGAAAGAAGCCCGTCATATATACACATTTCTGTGTGAGTGTGTCCCCACCATCACTTGACAACTGATGTTGGTGCGTTTACATCCCCGTAACCTGGCGATTCGGTAAAAGGGACAAATGAAATAAGTACTAGGCTCGATTTGTTCGACTAAAGGTGGTGCTCCAGCATGTCTGCAGTCAAATGACTGAAACAAGTAAATGAATAAAAGTACTTTTTCTACTGACCCTGAGAAAATATCATCCAGATAATTTATCATCTAATAAGAAATTATGCAATTTTGTTTACATATTTTCTGTACATAATATATACATATCAACTAATATGTATATTTTTTTCATATGTCTTCATACAGTCTATCATTTAATACATGTTTCGCTCAAGAACCTGGGCTACCAATAAACATTTTCCCAAGATTTAAAACCAGATTCACTGGAGGCCTGCTTTCTTACGTCTCCCACAGGTGGGCTCTCATCAATGACAGAAATGTTGTTGCCCAACACATCAACAAAGTTTTTTTTAGTGATATTTAGCATGAGAATTGTCTTTTGAAACATCTCATCTATGGGTTCCATCTGTCGCTCATGTTAAGTGGTAACTTAACAGATCACGCAATGTTTATATTTCTTACAACGTTCCCTTTTTCCGTACATTATCTACTTGTGACATCCAAGAATGTCCATCTTAAGAAGTAGATATAACTAGTCGTTCCTTCTAACCACACATCATCCACAGGAACTCGTCGTTATCGTTAATCTACACCATCAACAACACATCTCTGCAAAATTTTATTGAAAAACAATAATTTAAAAAAGTTACGAGGAAAACAAAAGTCAGTGGTGATGGAGACGGGGCGGGGCTATTGCTGTAGCTATTCAATCCCCCCGGGGATTGCAAAAAAATTCAAGTATATGTGTAAATTTAATTCTTAACAATTTATAAAGGGCAAATAAACTTGTAATATTAATTAATATTTAAAGCAAATGACACCTATGCTATACATAGGACCAATATAACAATGCCAACAGATTGTATTGTTATTGGTTTCTTGCGACATTTTAAGACATTGGTTAATTAATCAAATGTTTCGCTCACATCATCTAAAACTTTGGAGAATTTCATATAATAACATGTCTTGTTAACTGAAGAATTTTTCTAACATTAATTACAACATTAGAATAATTAACTAAAATAATTACGAAAGCTCAGTAAATCGTAACTGGTAACACGTGCGTAACAATGTTGTAAGAACATGTTTATAATGGGCTTTTCAATAAGATAAATGATTTCTTATGAACACTAACCTTGCAATCATTTCGTACAAACATTGTTCCACGGCCAGGATAAAGATTACAGGAACAAAAATAACATTTTTCGACCCTCATGGTGACACACGACTGACTTCAACGCAAGTAACACATAAAAGGAAGTTGATTAGCAGCGAATAATTTAAGGAAATAAAAATGCATTTAGTAAAATTAAAAATATATACATATATATTAGTATTTATTAAGGTAAATTTATTAGCTACTGTTTGTTAGTTCTTCTGAAACAAAAAGCAGCAATATTACATTAATGTCATACTGCAGCAAATTAATATTTTCCGGTTAGAAAACAGACATACGAATGCAGTTAGAGTTATTTCCCCTCTATCTTTAGATTTAAATTAGAAACCGTGTATTATGGAAAGGAATATTTATATATTTGGGAAGAGTAATAATTAATACGGATTATAAACACATTCGTCGGTTATTGTTTGTCTATGTTTGACTTCTATTGTTTCTTTCTCATATTCATAGATTTATAGCCTTTTCCATGAATATATATATTTCTTTAAAATTCTTAGTTTTTAATTTTTTAACAGAGTTTTTTTTTGTTAGGGACTTAAACAAACATCAAGTGAAATATAAACAAACAACAATAACAACCGAGCTTTATTAATCGTGGCACTCCGTCGGTTACGACGACGAAGATTCCAGTTGATCCGATCAACGGAACAGGCTGCTCGTGTACCCTTAACGTAGTTCTCGGGGAGATTCAGCGTGGCACAGAGTGTGACAAAGCTGGCCCCTTCGAAATATAGGTACAACAGAAATAGGAAGAAAGAGTGAGAGAAAGTTGTGGTGAAAGAATACAGCAGGGTTCGCTACCACCCGCTGCCTGAGCCTCGCGGAGCTTTAGGTGTTTTCGCTCAATAAATATTCACAACGTCCGGTCTGGGCATCGAAACCGTGATTCTATGATCGCGAGTCCGCTGCCATAACCCCTGGGCCATTGCGCCTCCACTTCATGAATAATGGCTCTTTACAAATATAATAACAAAGTTAAAAAATTTTCTGTGATATTAATGTTTGCATCTAGAAGTACAAATGTTATTTTGAGTACATGATTGGCAAAGGGATGATGACTGCCTACAATCGATTGATATTTTTCTCGACTTTTAGTCGGTTTTTACGTTCTGAATCCAAATCTCACCAAAGTCATCTTTGCTGGGTCGATGAAATAAAGTACGGCTCCCGTATTAGTACCAGTTTACATTCGTTTTAAGTATCCGAGATGTCATTGCAATTATAATTAAAGAAGATTCAAATTCAATTATTTGTTCTGTCGTGAGAAATACTTCTTAATTATGATTAAAGTTTTGAATTAATAAAAAAATGATTCACATGTTTATTCTTTAATAATATTTTAGATTTATTGTTTTCTATATCACCACAAATATTACCAATCAGTATTTTGCTTGAATAATTTAATGCCAGGAATTAGAAACTATTTATCATCTATCAACCAACGTACAATGATTCATTGCTATTTGTAGAAGTTTCAAGGAAATCCCTATATCCTACTCTCTCTTCTTTCCCCTCTCGCAATGGACAATGTTTTGTTTTGTTTTTCAGGTCTCTGTTCATGGGGCTCAGTACGGATTTGGTGTAAGGTGTCTAGTTTGCATGTGGATGATCTCCGAATGCAGAAGTCTAAGCAGGAGCAAAAGCAGTAACATCTGTTGGAGGTGACAGCAAGCAGAGCATTGATATAAAGAAATAAGGGTGAGGGGGACAAATCCGAAACTTAGAGAACACGAGAATGAGAGAGAGAGAGAGAGAGAGAGAGAGAGAGAGAGAGAGAGAGAGAGAGAGAGAGAGAGAGAGAGGTCAAGGAAATAGAGAGAGAGACAGACAGACAATCAGATAGCCAAAGAATTGATAACCGAGGAGGTAGCACAGCAGACAAACGGCAGAGGCGTTGGCAGTTCGTCCCCTGCACTAGAAGCAATGTCAAAGGGCTGTGTTTCTTTAGCTTACAACATTATTGTTGTTGTTTCTATCGTTTAGCCCACGGTGGTCCTGATTGTAAAGCCTTATGATCAAAGCCCTGATACTGGATAGTTTCGAGAACCCGTTCATTTTTGAAGTACTCCAAGTACGAGATCCCTAAGATGTTACGTTAGAATCTCATCTCCAATGTCTGTATCTCTGCTGAGAGTCCGTGGCTCACATGCTTTCTGGAAGATGAAAAGTACCAGTGCACATAGGAGCCTGATTCTACTTTAATTGGTGATGTTTCTATTTCTACAATTCTTGCAAGTACGAGGATTGTACTGAAAATGATATAGAAGTGGCTATAAAATTGCACGTTGTACTGAAAATAATATAGAAGTGGCTATAAAATTGCACGTTGTACTGAAAATAATATAGAAGTGGCTATAAAATTGCACGTTGTACTGAAAATGATATAGAAGTGGCTATAAAATTGCACGTTGTACTGAAAATAATATAGAAGTGGCTATAAAATTGCACGTTGTACTGAAAATAATATAGAAGTGGCTATAACTTTTTTTTATTAACAAAGTCGTTCAAAATTGCACGTTTTGTTGAGTAACACTTCCTCTATAGTAATTCTTCTTCCTGCTCTTCTTCGTTGCAAGCAAATAATGGGTTTGAAGCAGAAGCTACAGGATGTCATCGAGTTCTTGGTGAAGGAGCAGGGTATGTAATCCGACACCCTCAGAAGGCTACAAGCTGATGACGGAGAGGCAAAAGCAAATTGCGTAGGTGCATGAAGAAGTTTAAAAAAGGGAGATCAACATTAAAGACAAACCATTCAGTAGAAGGTCATCAATTGCTTCCGCTGACATGAATCGCCAGAAGGTGAAGTGGACGAATTGATTCGCGTGGATAAACGAGATACAACCCCTGAGTATGCTGTACAAATGGATTGTGGTCACAAAGCATTACAGAGGATGGTGGAACTTATTGGATATCGGAAAGAAAGTGTAAAGTGGGAACCTCAGCAATTGATATCCAATTTGAAGGACAGAAGGGTATGCATATATATATGCATACATATACACTTACATATACACACACAAACACACACACGTATGTATGTGTTTGTATATATGTACACATGCATTCATGCATATACATACACATACATAACACTTTCATACATACGTATACATGTATGCATGCGTACACGTACATCTGTACACATATGTATATATATGCACACACACACACACACACACACACACACACACACACATACATACATACACACACAC
>NC_068983.1:36939091-36942958 GCF_001194135.2 Octopus bimaculoides | reverse complement strand
ACACACATACATACATACACACACACACACACATACATACACACACACACACACATACATACACACACACACGCACACACTATATTTTAAACTGGAATTTTTAATATAATTATTTGCATTTCTATTAAGGGCTTCTTTTTGTAATTTCCTAATTAGGTATGTCCTTCCTTTCTTATTTCTTTACTACCCACAAGGGGCTACACATAGAGGGGACAAACAAGGACAAACAAACGAATTAAGTCGATTACGTCGACCCCAGTGCGTAACTGGTACTCATTTAATCGACCCCGAAAGGATGAAAGGCAAAGTCGACCTCGGCGGAATTTGAACTCAGAACGTAGCGGCAGACGAAATACCGTTAAGCATTTCGCCCGGCGTGCTAACGTTTCTGCCATTAGGTATGTCCTTCCTTTCTTGTCATATGAAACCCAGCTTTTCATCACTGGTGCTCGAACATTTATTTACATAACCAAATGTCCCAATAATCTCAGACATAAATCGAAATTTGCAGTCCGGCCGGACTATTTGTAGATTTCCAGTTTATTCGTCATTGATTTAACAGTTCACGTTTGCTGAACAAATGATTTCTACCGCTGCCTACTCTTTCTTTTTGGTGGCACTGTGACTTTGTATCGGTTTGTTGCGCCTGCATCGGACAGAGGTTTGGGTGGAAACTTTCCACCAATGATCTTTCATATCATTGTCAATTATAACCCCTTATACAACTGTAATATCTTATATTTTGATTTTCATTACTTTTCAGCGAATGGTATTTTAAAGTGCTTTTGTCGCTACACCTCTTTACTACTGTTTCCGAGTATTTCTTTCTTCGATGTTGTTCTTTGAGAAAAGACTAGTGAAGAAAATCACGCTACATGGTTTTGATTAGGGTGGATCCCGACCTGCCAGGAAGTCACCCACGCAGTCACCATGAAGATGTCCTCAGCGGCACAGGTGACGTAACTGCAACGTACTTTGCCGTTATGTCCAATAACGTCGACTCTTACGCGAATGACACGAATGACACTTCTTTATTCTTACGCGAATGACACTTTATTCATACCTAACATTCCTCAACCTAGACACCACTCGTTAAACCTCTCGTGATTTCTTCAGTAGAAAGCTTGAAAACGTCTTTTAATGGGGACATGCTAGTCTTGTCTCTTTTATTAGCAGGAAAATACAAACATTGTTAATTTATACAATGAAAGATTCATCGTACAACATTTCTCACGATCATAAGCCTCATCCTACTAGAGCTTTTACAATTGCTCCAAATGCTGCACCTCACTATCGCCAAGGATCTCTCTGGTGGAAGCATATCCTTAACACAGTTAAGAGCAATTTCCAACTGTCCCTTCTTCTTAAGGTCAGAAAATATTTCATCCACCAATAATTATTGACATTCTACAAAGCTCAGACAAGGCCCATAATGGCATACGGCTCAAAGACACAATTCATCATATAAACATATATAATATAATTACAAAAAATATATAAATCCAAAATATTCATATGAGATCGCCTGCAATTGTAAAACCGTTCTAAAACAAAAAGGTTGAAGGTTAAATGTACATGGTTAACTCATTGCAAAATATTAAAAAGATGTATGGGTAGCTAAAAAAAGCGAATACTTAAGCCCAGAGATCAAATTCATACATATCCTACGGCTGTTTCGAGAAAGGTATTTCAGAATGGGCGAACTATTTGTATCCATCTCGAATATATACATTTTCTTCATCAGGGATTATTTGAAAAGTTTTTAAAAATTATTTTAAAAGGTTTGGACCAGGTATCCTATGTTACAATATAAATTTGTTCAGATAACTAAAATAAATTCTAAATTGAGGGTTAAATATGCAACAAATCTTACAGAAAAATGATATATTTATGGCTATTCTAAAACATATTGGAGATGAAAGGTTGGAATTTAAGTTTCAATCATTAACATGGGTTGGCTATATTTTAATGAGAAAAAATTTTAAAGTTGAAAAATACCTATGTTTACAAAATATTAAAGCATCCGAAATATTATTTAATAATATTTTTCTACTCATACGAAAGTATATTAATGGATTCTTTAGTACATAATCTACACGTTCTAGTGTGTATGTCATATGGAGTAGTTTGAGTAATTATTGACCAATCTAGTTTAAATTGTTTATTTTGCGCTTTTAAATTATCTAAGTGTCTGGCTAGTGCTGTCGAATTTTTCGTACTCGGGTTTGCAAATGGATTTTTATGCCCGCTATATCTAGTTTTAAAGTCTATTGTACTGCCTATGTAGATTTTCTTGGGTTCTTTTGAGATACTTACTTCGCACCTGTAAACTACGTTTTTTTTTTTAGACAGGACCCTTTTAATGGACAAAATTCTGGGGATCGGCAATTACAAGTTTTTTTTATGGAATTCAGATTACTACTCTCATGATTACGTTCCGTGGATTCTCTTTCCCGAATTTTCTTTTTAAGTTTAAATCTATTATTAGCACCAATGATGGAGCCTAAATTAGGTGATATTGAATATGATAATTTTAAACTAGATTTGTTAAAGATAGAGTGATATTTATGATCCGGATGAAAGTATTTTTAAATGATCTTAAAGAATAATTCAGGGAAATTCTTAACTTGAAGGGAAAAAGGTTGGGTGAACCAAATTAATTCCCGTTTTCTAGTGGGGTTATTCCTAACCTGCTTATTTCTTACTGAATTTATTGTAAAGTTATAATTAAAAGGTTGATGATATCTCCTATGTATATCGGGAATCCGTTGTTCAACAGGCTCACTTACTGACAGAATACACACACACGCACACAGTAAACTGATTTGCATAAAAAGGTCATCAAGAGTATTCCATCTAATGAGAGTCCAATATTAATGTATGCGTTTTACGAAAAAATAATTTGCGAAGATATCATTGATTCTGTTATTATCTAGTGTAACAATTTAAAAATGATAATAACAGAATCAATAATATAGGCGATTGCAGGCCCTGCAAAAAACATTAAATAGATGAAGGATTAAAATTAATCAAAAGACATACTAAGTATGTCTACCAGCTGGAAATAACAGTCAAAACTCTTATTTAAATCGCCAAAATACACTGATAATAACTACAGAAATCAACTGTCCGAAGGCAAATGGACTAAGAGAATCTCTCAACATACATTTAAGTATTTGGACTCACGTGGACCAGTTTCTGGACTGGCATAATAGCCTCACATTCCTCACCACGCATTACCATGATAAAGAGTCCCCACCCGTCGTGTTGAAGTCTGTGCTGCAACTGATTCGTTTTGCGCCGAAATCATAGCAGCTACCAGTGTGAAAATAATTTCAATACGGAGCAAATAATTTACGAGAAAAATAATTCACGAAAAAAAAAAAGAAAAGATTGCGAAGATATCATTGACTCTGTTATTATCTAGTGTAACAATTAAAAAATGATAATAACAGAATCCATAATATAGGCCCCACCAAAAAGCATTAAATAGCTGAAGGATTGAAATTAATCAAAGGACATATTAAGTATGTTTAAATGCTGGAAATAACAGTCAAAATTCTTATTTAAATTGCCAAAATACACTGATAATCACTATAGAAATGAACATCATGGTAATGTGTGCTGAGGAGGTTTAGGCTATTATGCCAGTCCAGAAACCGGTCCACAAGAATCCAAATACTTGAATGTATGGTGAGTGATTGTCTTAGCCTGTTTGCCTTGCTTTGTATGTTTCAATATATATTTTTACTTACAATAGCCGGTTCTTTTGGTAAAACTATCGTATCTCCAGCTGCTTCAGATGACAAGATATCAAAAACTATCAAAGTGTATATATATATATATATATATATATATACTGGTATA
>NC_068983.1:36935455-36936917 GCF_001194135.2 Octopus bimaculoides | reverse complement strand
ATATATATATATATATATATACCACCATCGCTTGACAACCGATGTTGGTGTGTTTACGTCCCCGTAACTTAGCTGTTCGACAAAAGAGACCGATAGAATAAGTACTAGGCTCAGAAAGAATGAGTCCCGGGGGATCGATTTGTTCAACAAAAGGCGGTGTTCCAGTATGGCCGCAGTCACATGACTGAAACAAATAAAGGAATAAAATAATAAAGGATATAATTAAAAAAGAAAACATCCTTGCCACACGTTCTTTGGAATACTCATCCACTTACGTCTTAATTAATCCAGAAGGTTATCCTCATCGCCGAACGACGGAAATCCATCTTATAAGCTATTTATTTGTTATTTAATAAATTCGCTTCACAGACAGCTTTTCGCTTTTTATCATGTATCTGGTTTCAGTCTTTAGACTGCAGCCATGCTGGGGCACCACCCTGGGGAATTTGAGTCGAACGAATCGACCCCAGTACTTATTTTTTTTCTTATTCAGCCTTACTCAATCGGTTAATTTGCCGAACCGCTATGTTACCAACACCGCTATGTTACCGGTTGTCAAGCGGTATTTTTATTTTGTTAAACCCAATTCAGAAGGTTACAGCCTTGTCACTGTGTCATGCTGGTTTTACCCGAATTATATTAAAGGTCCACGTGTCTGTAGGAAGCTCAGTTTCATACACGTTAGTTAATTCGGGAACATGTTATTTAGTTGATCGAACAACCGAATCTTCGTCACTGAACGACGGAAACCCACCTCATTATTATAAGCCTTTCATTTATTTATAACTGAATTCGCTTCAAGATGATACATCATTAATAAAGCCTTAATTACAGAGAACTTTATGGTTACCAAGTTTTAATTAATCCTAATCGTGTATAACAACAAAATTATGAATAACGCGTTTTTCAAGTCACTCAGATATTGATTTCAAATTTTGGCACAAGGCCAGCAATTTCGGGGGAGGAGGATAAATCAATTAGATACATCGTTCTCCAGTGTTTAACTGGTACTTATTTCATCGCTTCCTAAAGTTTGAAAGGATAAATCGACGCCGACAGCATTTGAACTCAGGACGTAAAGTCGGAAGAAATGCCGCTAAGCATTCTCTCCGGTGCGGCAACGATTCTGCCAGCTCACCACCCTAAGTCGCTCAAGCATTACTCTTTTACTCATTTACTTGTTTCAGTCAGTTGACTGCAGCCATGCTGGAGCACTGCCTTTAGTCGAGCAAATCGACCCCAGGACTTATTCTTTGTAAGCCTAGTACTTATTCTATCGGTCTCTTATGCCGAACCGCTAAGTTACGGGGACGTAAACAAACCCGCATCGGTTGTGAAGCGATGTTGGGGGCGGGGGACAAACACAGACACACAAACATATACACACACACATGCATATATATATGTATATATACGACAGGCTTCTTTCAGTTTCCGTCTACCAAATCCACTCACAAGGCTT
>NC_068983.1:36929309-36932051 GCF_001194135.2 Octopus bimaculoides | reverse complement strand
ATTTAAGGTGGTAGACTGTCACCGAGTCAAGCATTACCTCTTGGTCCTCGGGTACCTTTAACGGAGTTCACTCTGTTGTAAGTATTGGGGCCAGATCTTCGGCTTGTTCCCTTCTTCCCACCAGTGTCGGGTAAGGGGTGGGAATCCTGAAAAATGAAACCTTAAAAGTGTATTTGCAAACCTATGACTGGATTCCCGAGCCTATCCTTCTCTAGACTAATCAATTATTGACCTCACCCAAGATATCGCACGTACGATCTCGAAAATAAGTGAAATGAGATGGCTCATCTGGAGATAGATTCTATAAATACAGAAGGTTTTACCGAAAAGATTGCAGTTCCGAGGAAGAAAGACTGGGTGAATTCAAATTGCGATGAGATCGACTCAACCCATTTCAACCTTTCGGGGTTGATAAAATAACTACTAGTTGAGCACTGGGGTCAATGCAGTCGACCAATTCCCTCCCACAAAATTCCAGGGATTTTTTTTTTTGCGCCCATGGTAGAAAGGATTAATGTATCACTGAGCTTAAGGCGGCGAGATGGCAGAGTCGTTAGCATGCCGGGCGAAATGCTTGGCGGTGTTTCGTCCGACTTCACGTTTTGAGTTCAAATTCCGCCGAAGTTGACTTTGCCTTTCATTCCTTTCGGGGTTGATAAACTAAATACCAGTTGCGTATTGAGGTTGATATAATCGACTGTTCCCCTCTCCTAATATTTCAGGCCTTGTACCTCTAGTAGAAAGGATTATTATTATTATTATTATTATTATTATTATTATTATTATAGAAACAAAGCTCAGGTTTGGTCTTATTTCTGATAGGATTTATGAGGTTGCGGGTTACTACGTGTAACCTTAGGTAGCCACACGTTTTCGGCAGTCTTTCATGTGCTTAGAACCCTCCTGATAATCCTTGCTGCCCCTAAGAGGCAAACTTTCTGTAGGAGCTCTACCAAGCATTCTGTTTCGATCCCCTTCAGCCATTTGTCTATTCCTTAGATTACTGTTCCCAACGCACCAATTATTATAGCAAGTTTGTTGAAAGGTGGGTGAATGTTGGAAGAATGGCCAGTGTGAAAGGACCAATTCTGAGCGTTGCACCTATAAAAAGAGAATTAAAGGAGAAGAGATCTTGCCCTGTTGATCAGGTACCCGTGGCTTTTCTGGGTTTTTCGACGAGGACCTTAAAGCGCTTCCCCTATTGGGAGTTTTAATTTGTTCAATTTTAATTGTTATTTATATTGTTTACACGCGGAAAACCCATTGCATCGTTCCGTTTTTATGTTGTTGCATGTCCTTTAATGTTATTATATGTGAGCTCTTGTGGCTAATAAAATAATAATAATTATTATTATTAGTATGCGTGCGAATGTATGTGTGTGTGTGTGTGTGTGTGTGTGTGTGTGTGTGTGTGTGTGTGTGTGTGTGTGTGTGTGCAACGTAGAGTTAGATGCCAAATGGGTAGCAAATGTGATAGATTTATCAGCAGGAGTGCTGTTGACTGAGTCATCTTGTTTGATGAGTGGCGGATAGGATGATTGCGCTAAAATAAGCTTTTATCTTTTACTTGTTTCAGCCATTGAATTGCGGCCATGCTGGGGCACCAACTTGAAGGGTTTAGTGGGGAAAATCGTCCCCAGTACTTATTTCTAAGTCCGGGACTTATTCTACCGATCTCTTTGTCGAACCAACGCTACGCGGACGTAAACAAACCAACACCGGTTGTCAAGCATTGGTAGTGTGTATAAACGCAAACAGACACTCACGCACACAAACACATATATATATATACATATATTTACGGCGGACTTCCACACACTTGCTATCAAATTCATTTACAAGTCTTTAGTTGGCCCAGTGAAAGAAATTTGTCTAAGGTGCCGTACAACGGGATTGAACACGAAACTACATGGCTCCAAAGCAAACTTCTTAGCCAATGTAACTATACTTGTGCCGATATAAGATTTTCTTTCTTTCATTTTGGTTTGGGTGAAGGACCAAAAGCTGTATTTTGGACAGCTTAGGGGTTGTGAGGTTTATTTGTATCATGGATGTGGAGAAATCGTATGGTATTGGTCACCTACTTAGTTGTCTCGGTTGGATCACAAGGTAAACCCGTTTATTATAAATGATAACCAACATAGAACTAACAGGCCCCTGAACAGTTAATGGACATAAAATACAAGAGGGGACAGAGGTCAGCAGTTGATGCATAAAAAACTGTGGCGTTTACTTTGATTAGGCGGTGATTAGATGATCTAATAAGTTAGGTTTAAGGTTGTGATGATGACTAAGAAAAGGTTGGGCTTGGAGGTAACTAAGATGCCTAAATGTTTGGATATTGTCCTACTTTAATACATTGGTTAGGGGTACACGTATGTGAAGGAAACTAACAGAGGAAGACTGTTTAGAATAGCAAATGGTTTGGCCTCTGCACCATCAACGGACATATAAATATAGGAGAGATAAAAGAAATTGAGCACCTATCGAGGTCAATAAAATAAGTGCCAGTTGAGCACTGGGGTCGATGTAATCGACTTACACTCTCCTACGAAATTGCCGGCCTTGTGCAAAAATTTGAAACCAGTATTTAAGGTGGTAGACTGTCACCGAGTCAAGCATTACCTCTTGGTCCTCGGGTACCTTTAACGGAGTTCACTCTGTTGTAAGTATTGGGGCCAGATCTTCGGCTTGTTCCCTTCTTCCCACCAGTGTCGGGTAAGGGGTGGGAATCCTGAAAAA
>NC_068983.1:36928594-36929209 GCF_001194135.2 Octopus bimaculoides | reverse complement strand
GTTCCCTTCTTCCCACCAGTGTCGGGTAAGGGGTGGGAATCCTGAAAAATTAAAGGACCATAGACAATTCTCTTTAAACTGGTCTGTAGAAGAAATGGATTAGAGGTAGAGAATAAGAGATTTGTGTTTGAGAAAAGTATGAGTGATATATGTTTATAAGATGTCGGACAGGGTTAAGTTTAGAATAAAGTCAACAGAGAAGAACTTATTATCTTCAAATCGGGAGTCAGATGCGAACACTTGCAACAAAGAGAACTCTATTAAAGGTACTCTCTCTTTTACTCTTTTACTTGTTTCAGTCATTTGACTGTGGCCATGCTGGAGCACCGCCTTTAGTCGAGCAAATCGACCCCAAGATTTATTCTTTATAAGCCTAGTACTTATTCTATCTGTCTCTTTTGCCGAACCGCTAGATTACGGGGACGTAAACACACCAGCATCGGTTGTCAAGCGATGTTGGAGGGACAAATACGGACACACAAACATATACGCACACACACACACACGCGCGCACACACACACACACACACACACACACACATATATACGACGGGCTTCTTTCAGTTTCCGTCTACCAAATCCACTCACAACGCTTTGGTCGGCCAGAAGCTATAG
>NC_068983.1:36926533-36928242 GCF_001194135.2 Octopus bimaculoides | reverse complement strand
ACAGTACTTGTCATTCCTTTCGATGCTTATTTATAACCAATATTTACTAAGTCTAAGATGAAGGCGTTAGTTGAGTTAAAGGCGGTGAGCTGGCAGAAACGTTAGCACGCCGGAGGAACTGCTTAGCGGTATTTCGTCTGCCGCTACGTTCTGAGTTCAAATTCTGCCGAGGTCGACTTTGCCTTTCATCCTTTCGGGGTCGATTAAATAAGTACCAGTTACGCACTGGGGTCGATATAGTCGACTTAATCCGTTTGTCTGTCTTTGTTTGTCCCCTCTGTGTCTAGCCCCTTGTGGGCAGTAAAAAAAAAAAAAGGCGTTAGTTGAGTTAATAAAGTGAATGAACCGACGAAGGAGCCCCTACTTAATCACTTACTCTGCAATCTCCCTCATACCACACCCTAGTACCTTAAAAATGAAAATATACAATGAGTAACATAGACCTAGAGATATTGTCTCAAAAAATAAAAATGATAAATATGAAAATGGATGTCTCTTATGGACTGTCTTCGATCATAAGCCTTCACGATCAGAGATGAACTAGAATAAAGCAACAACAACAACAGCGGCGGTGACAGCATCAACGATAGCAAACGCGAACAGGAAGTCTTCGGTGACTCATCAATAACTCAATGGTTTCCTGGGCTGACCGCCACCTCTTATTGAGGACATTACTCAAACAACGATAAGCTGACGATTAACTATGCTACTGCGAAACATTTATTTGCTTCAAGCTTCAGACATCCTGTAACAAATGCCTCACCTTATCTATTTTTACATCTTCACAGCGTGATTTAATCTGTATGAATCATTCACATAAACCTTCATCTAATTTATTCATTTACGGTCTCATTTATTTATTTATTTTCTTAATCATCAAAATCATTCATGATTTCGAAAGATCGTAGCAAAAAGATGAGTTATTTATTGCTTTTTGTTATATTATATTGGGTTTCTTTTTATCAAAAACAGCACGACATATCTCACGTTTTCTCTCTGTTTTAATTCAATGTTAGCATTTTAGGTGGTTTCATTGAGTAAGAAAGCTATGTCGGACATAAACTGCTCGCGTATGTCAATCCTTGAAAGTGAACACCATTGCAACATGATACGAACTGGAAGTAGTCATCTGGGGAGTGTTGTCTACTTCATTCACTTACAGCATGCAGCAGCCATATTTCGGTATACAAGACAGCCAATAAAAACGAAACACACACACACACACACACAAGCACCCATCCACCCACACACATACACACACAGGTACATACACAAGCACACACATATTCACACACACTGACATATACATACACGCACACACACAAGCACACACAGCAGCACACACTCATCCATACACACACAAGTACACACACAAGCGCACACGCAAGCACACACACGCACACACACGCACACACACGCACAAGCACACACAAGCACATACACAAGCACACACACATGCACACACACTAGCACACACGCATACACACAAACTAGCACACACGCATACACACACTAGCGCGCACACACGCACACAAACACACACATTGAAGGTGGTACAGGGACAGAAACAGTAGGGTGTCGGCGGACGAACCAATTACTTCGCAGTATTCTGTTGCGTCCAATGAACGTTCTGAGTTGATGTTGGGACTTTTCATTCTCTTTGAGGTGAAATTCAGTTGACAGTACCATCTCTAACTCCAACAACCTTT
>NC_068983.1:36922953-36925188 GCF_001194135.2 Octopus bimaculoides | reverse complement strand
AGAGAAAGAGATAGAGTAGCGTCGGAAGATATAAGTTTACGAAAACTACTTACAATTGGAGACGCTGCGTTCAGTCATGTAAAAACAAATAGTAAATGAGTATATGCATATATACGTACAGGTATGTGCATACCGACATCCACCTGTATGTATAGGTGCATATCTGGGTACAGGACATTGCAAACAAAACGTAGACGAGAAAACACACAAGCCACATAGAGAACATTCTACTTCATCAGCTACCCGCGTTTTAACACCGGCGTTTCGAAGAGCTTGGGCAGGACACATCGTCAAAACGGCTCATCCCATGGACCGCAGATTAAATTTGTATACGTAAATTAAATCTTGCCATGGAGGAATGTAGTGGCGGACAAAAAACAAGACAGGAAAACAAACAGAAAAGGCTTTACGGCCAGACGAGAAAAATTATGTGTGTATGAACGCTGTGAGGCACGAACTTGAAAGGGACATTATACATAAAATATAAATTTACTTATGTCATTGGTTTCTTGATCTCATTCTTTATATATATATATATGTGTGTGTGTGTATGTGTGTGTGTGTGTGTGTGTGTGCGTGCATGTGTGTTTGTGTATCGTTGTCTATAAATCCATGAGTCGGAAAATATAGGCTCTCATGTTGGTTAATAGAGTGGTTATTATTATTATTATTATTATTAACATTATTATTATTATTATTATTATTATTATTATTATTATTATTATTATTATTATTATTATTATTGTTATTGTTGTCATCATCATCATCATTCATATACACTCAACAGATTAGACTGTTGGAAAAGAAAAATTCCTAACATCGGGCTACAACTAGTAAGTAACCTTAGATGCCAAGAACCTTCCCAAGTATCCTAACTGCCCCCAGGGGCCTCAGTTGTCTTTCAAATGTGAGTGGGGGATAAACCAGCATTTGTTGATTCTTAAAGGGCATGTTAGTAGTGCTTATGATGCCTTTTCCGGGCCCTATCACATAAGTAAAATTTTACGCTGATTAAATTTTATATATTCAAATGAAGTTCAGATATTAAAAAAAAAAAAGCCTAAAAAGAATTTGTTATACCAAATAAACAAAAAATAAGACATAGATGTTTGAATAAAAAATCTAAAGTAAAATTATTGTCTTTTAGGACTTTCCTAATATATTATATCTCTCATCATAGCTGTCAGTAAATAATTTAGCAACTTCTTCACAACTAACCTTTTTCAAAACATTTCTACGGACGTGGCATATTAGAATATGATTCAACCTTTACTGAGTCATGGTCGATTGCAGCTAAGTTCTGAGTCTCCGCAGAGCGCTAAAAGATCTTTCAGCTTCACAAGAACCGGTTGGAAACACTAAAAGTAGCCTGAGCAATCGCTCAACGTTTAAAAAATATGCGACGGACTTCTGGTTGCATTTCACCGAATATTTTATGATGATCCTTAAGAGATGATCCACTATGATGATTTCTATAAAAAATGTACTTCGTTCCTTATAGAAAATTCATCAAACTCTGGAAACTGCATAATCACTTCAGCACGAAAATTTTCATTGAGTAAAATATTGCTCAGTTTTTCATAATCTGCTAAATCCTGTGAAACAAATAATCTTTCAAATTTTCTATTGCAGTATCCACTAACTGCAAATACTGCACTCTGTAATGATCCAAAACAGTGCAGTGTTGATATTTTAACGCATTTCCTTCCTGGTATCTTTTAGGAACCTTTCGTTGCCTGAGTGGCTCCAAAGAAGAAATATCGTGTTGACAAATTATTTTTACTGCTGTATTGAACAGCTCCTGAAATTTTCCTTCTTTGCGCATATTTTAAGCTCCTTCTGCATTAGTTTGACACTATGCAATATGCCACCTAGAATGACGGTGGTACTTTGTTTTTTAATTGGGAAAAAGTAGTGGGGACAAAAGATGGTTTGTGCCCCGCTCACTCACTCCATCAAATCAACATTATCTGAACAGGTGCATGGTGTACCACACGTCAGGTGTCGAAGTGTCAGGTGCAGAAACGTTAGCACGCCGGGCGAAATGCTTAGCGGTATTTCGTCTCTGTGAGTTTGTTGGTTACGCGTCGTACATGTGTTCGTGGTGAAAATTGCTGGTTATTAGAGTTATTATTTATAATAACTACTCTTTTATTAACTGCAATTTCTGTTAAAATTCTAACTGTTTGACTTTTATTTGAAAACACTAAGTGCTTGTAGAAAGCACACGTTTGT
>NC_068983.1:36917310-36917841 GCF_001194135.2 Octopus bimaculoides | reverse complement strand
TATTCAACTGGACAGCCTGTTTCACCGTACATTCGGGTTGAGAATGTTGGACAACTTCCAAAAGTCCTTAACCTGGCAATGCTACAGAGGTGCCTTGCCCGTTTGGGATAAGCTTGCAAGACACGGTAAGCGTCAGTCGCTGACCTGTCCAAGATGCGGGGGAGACAGGGAAACCGTCCCTCACGCTATTGTTCAGTGTCCGGAGATATCAGAAATGTGGGCTTATGCTGAACACCTGTTGTCCGGCGAAGGAAAAGTACAGCTGTCGACTGAGTCAATTATAGAAATTGACCCACCGGGAGTTTTAACAAACGAAGGTAAGAATTGTTTTCTCACGGTTGTAGCAATAGCGAAAGAGGTTGTATGGAAGACGAGGATAAAAGGAATTAATATAAGCAACTTTATCTCTGGCCACAATTTTCGTTCATTTTTTACTTTTCATTTGAAAAGGAAAGTGTGGCTGGAGAGGAGATGTCTGTCGGAGTGTACGTTCCAAAAGAGATGGAAGCATGTTGCACGAGTGTTGTGCGT
>NC_068983.1:36915121-36915936 GCF_001194135.2 Octopus bimaculoides | reverse complement strand
CTGGCTGACACTTTCCATCATATCCAGCAAAATAAGCTGTGAGTTTTTCATATAATAATAATAATAATAATAATAATAATAATAAATGCCCTGATGCAGTACCAGGCAGTGGCTCTTATGGCTTCTGATCTTAACTGATTGGAAGTGTTATCATGTACATTGTTTTGTTTTGGTATAAAAGATGGGCTACAACAAATATTCTGTTAAATACCACAGATTTACTTGTCAGTTGCTTGACCTTAACCAGTTGAGCATGTCCCTGAGTGACTGACGATATGTGTATCTCTGATCACGAGCATAAGTAGTGAGGGTGCATCATAGCCATGTGTTGAGAGGAATTCTTTGGGGCTTGAAAAATTTACCTTTGGAAACATGGGTGTTTTGTTCAACATCCTTAAACAATCCTTATTCAGGATGGGCTACTCGACCTGAAGAAAATTCTAACTGGACCTCACCTGCAAGGTCGTGCGCTGTTAATCTTGATATGAGATCACCATATCGCGCACATATGGTCATGATGCATGTGCCTGGTGTACCCTTATCAGACGAGTGGTCATGATGGGTATACTGGGCTTCGTATATTTTACCTCTGTGTCACTTTGATAGCATGCACTACTCTCTCACTCAATAATGGTAATCGGTTTTGTCGGAATTCCTAGTCTTGCATGCGTAGCGGGCAGGCTACTTGCAGCCTACGGTACCATGCTAGCTGTTGTTTTCAACCATCTAATACTTTCCTGATGATTCTAGCTGTGCCAAGGAAGCATACTTTTTGCAACATTTCTTTTATATTCCTCTTGATGCCTGTTGTTGTT
>NC_068983.1:36911347-36914915 GCF_001194135.2 Octopus bimaculoides | reverse complement strand
TTCCTGATGATTCTAGCTGTGCCAAGGAAGCATACTTTTTGCAACATTTCTTTTATATTCCTCTTGATGCCTGTTGTTGTTGTTGAGCAAACCAACCATGGCCCTCTCGTCCTAGGAACATTTATAATCACATTATCTAATATGTCTTTTTTCTCTGTTTATGACGCCAGGGTTTTAGGTGAGAGAAATCTGGTCGCTATTTCTTACAAATCGAACGGCTACATATAGCATTAGTTCCGGCCGTTTAAACTCAAGACTGAAATCTTGATGTGGTCACCTTTACCTTTCCATATCTTCGAGATTAATAAAATACAACTCCAATGTGGTATTATGAATAATTTACTATTCCCACAGAGCTTCCTAGTCGTGAAGATTCATATAGACCTCATATAGAGATTCATTGTTATGTTGTGAACTGTTGCTGTGAGAGTTAGTGGCTTGCCTGTTGACACAAGGCAGAAACGGTAAACATGACAGGAACAACCGTGCTATCAATCTCTTCTAAATTGTCTGATATGTTATCATCTCGGGGATTATCTACACTGCCGTACAACTATACAGACATTTGAAATTTGATGCCAAAAAAGTAAACGAAAAAAGAACAAGGCTGACAGCGCTAAAAATACGAAGTTTGTTACTGCAAGCAACGAAAGTAACACCTAGGATAGAAAATATAGAAATCAAAGTCAAAGATGTCGACATTTTTTGGTCGACGAGAAGCAGTGGAATCCAAATAAATGCATACAATGAACATTTTAGGACACTAACAACATACTCAGACATTAAATATAGATGAGTCAGATAAAACAGACGCTCACAAACAAAATTCTCTCCATTTTGGAAAGATGACAACAATTTCTATTCACTTATTTTACACTTGTTTTGTGTTTGCGTGTATGTATGTATGTATGTATGTATGTATGTATGTATGTATGTATGTATGTATGTGTGTGTGTATACATGTGAGTGAGTGTGTATGTGTGGTGGTGTTTGTATTGAGTGAATGTGTGTGTGTGTGTGTGTTAGACGGTTTTACCTTATATTTCCCATTGTTTCTTCTTCACTAGCCTCTCGTTCTGACCTTTGTCCTTTTCTTTGTTTCATCAGAAACTGGATTCAGTTTTCGTGTTGCGTTGTGTCGAGTTGTTTCTGTTGTTGATGTTGTTGTTATTGCTGAGCCTGCGCGTGTGTGTATGTGTACGTATGTGTGCTTGTGTGTTTGCGAACGTACTTAAACAGAAATTGCACATAAACACACAAGCATACACGTAAGCGTGCGAACATACATACACACACGCATATACACGTACATGTGCACACTCAAAGACGCATACATATATACTCGCAACACTCACCCCACACACATACACACTCCCACTTACGCACACAAACACTCTCACTCTCTCACACACTCATATACACACACACGCATACACACACAACTCTAAACCTGGTTTATGAAACACTCTAGTGGATGTCAGCTTTAAGATGCATTCCTGTTATACTATGAGAAATTGTTTCGTGACACACACATACACACACACACACACACACACATGCACACACGAACATACACATATACACTTGCACACACACACAGATACGTACATACGTACATACATATATAAGCATACTGTGACACATTCACATATAAACACACACACACGCACACATACATTTATGAAAAAATAGCTGTCGCTTTAGCCGTCACTCGCAAGCGACTATGACCGAATATCTGGTACCATACTTTCGCTAATTCCGTTAGCTATGTAATAGTGAGTAGACATGTACACGCTCTTAAGTCCTCCTACCAGGCTTAAAACCAAAAATTGTTTCACTTCCTTGTTTTTTTACAGTGTACTTGGGACTACATTATACAATGTATCTTTCCTTGTTTGACGTGATTTGTTTTTGAGAGAAACTTGGCGGCTACAAATGTTGTTGTTTGAAGTATTAGTAGTGATGTTGGTAGTGGCAGCAATAATATAGTTGTAGATGCTGCTGTTTTGGTTTTACTTTTAACGGTTCTCCGTCGGTGACGACGACAAGTATTCTAGTTGATCCAATCTACGGAACAGCTTACTTGCGACATTAAGGTGCAAGTGCTTGAGAACTCCACAAACACACGCATCACTTTATGTAGTTCTCAGGGAGATTCAGCGTTACACAGAATGTGACAAGACTCTGAGTTACGCGTCTGCTGTGTTGGTACTGTCGTTGTTGCTGGGGTTTGTGTTGTTGTGTTTGAGATGCTGTTGTTGTTAGTAGTGATGTTGTTTGTATTGTTGACGTTGGAGATTGTGTTGTAATGTTCATAATTAGTAGATGGAGTGTGCAAAAAGTCATGGATTGCAATTGCTAGATGGTTGCGTGTAAACATTACGGTAATACCAGCTGCCTTCGTTAGGAGGGGATGATTGACTCCTGACGAAGGAATCTGGTACTATTGCAATGTTTCTACGCGTCCATCTACTGGTTGCATATCTATGCCATGGCTTTTTGCAAATTTCATCTGCTAATTATGAACATGACACTTATTACGCAATTCCGAGCTCCCAGAAACAGATGTTGAGTTTTAAAAAAATATACATTTTCACAGTTTTCTGTACGTTTTATACTCCACGTAAATTTATTTGTCAATATATATGACTATCTATATGTAAGTACATATGTGTTTTTCTTCTGAATATTTTCAATTTTTATTTCTCTCTACATATATCCCAATATAACTCCGCGTGTATATTTATATTTATATATATCAATCCTAATCGTGTTCATCTGTGTCACTATCTCTACGTCAGCCCACCTGGATTTTTCTTATAGCCACTCTTTATCCTGTGAACTTAAATCTTGTGAAAGACTTCGAAGTGTATCTTCAAATCATTTGAACATTACAACCTGTTTCCTATATTGACCACCTCTATATCTCACATATATGTATAGACAACGGCCTTCTTCCAGTTCACGTCTACCAAATTCACTCACAGGGTATTGGCTAATTCAGGGCTATCGTAGAAAACACTTGCTCAAAGTGTCGTGCAGTGAAACTGAACCCGAAACCACAAGATTGAAAAGCGGGTTTCTTAACCATGCACTCATGGCTCTGAATGTTTTTCTCCTTTTTTTAAATAAATTTTTACATGGTTTTTAATGGATTTTTATGAATTTTTAAATGGATTAGACGGAGGATGAAGAGCAGTACTCATAACATTTTACGAACGTCTGTGAATCTTGGGAGGAAGGGATAAGTTGTCCACAGGAGACAAGGCCAAAGGCTTGCAACTGAGGGGATTCATTCACCTCGGGGACATAAAGATCAGGGGATGATATTCAATTGGGCAACGCTTAAGTTTCTCATCACAATCTCTGTATGCATGTTTGTTTTTGTGTTTATGAATATATTTGTGTCTATGCTTGTACGCGTACTTACATACATACATACATACATACACATATGTATGTATGTGTATGTATATAGTCTCATGACAGCCAATTTATTATCATTCACTAATAAGTTGTTTGTCATGAGGCATGAGTAATATATATATATATATATATATTATATATA
>NC_068983.1:36910280-36911286 GCF_001194135.2 Octopus bimaculoides | reverse complement strand
ATATATATAAGACTATATATATATAAGACTATATATATATATATATATATATATATAAGACTAATAATAATAATAATAATAATAATAATAATAAAAATAATAATAATATACACACTTTATAATTTTATATGTGTCTGACTCATGAGAAATTGAACACACACACACACACATATATACAGAGAGAGAGGGGAGGTTAGGGAGAGAGAGACAGAGAATTATACACGCACACACATATATACATATACGTAGGTATATGTATATGCATGTGTGTGTGTGTATGTTTGTGTGTGTGCGCGTGTGCCTGAGTACGTCCGCGTTTTCATTTCGCGTGATTATAAACGAGTGTCATTTCATAAAGCGATGCCATCCCTTTCCATTGTTCCACGAGGACTTATCCAGTCATGGGAATATATTATGTTGCCTAGAAACAAATGAGGACCGGCGGCAGGAAGGATATCCGGCTGTAGAAAATCTGCTTCGGGAAATTTCGTCTCCTCATTTCAAGCATGGAAAAATAAACATTAAAAACCAACTGTTCCAGGACCCTACTTTGGTCGTGGGGACAGTTCTTTTTAGTGTGACCCGGTTCCAGGCACAGCTGACACTTGCGGGGGTGGGGGTGGGGGGTCGTCCCTCAAGTATCACCGGGTACCTGCAACCGGTCATTAAAAAAAAAAAACCCTGGACAAACCAGATTCTTGGCTGATTGAGTCCACAGGGTCAAAGCAGCTTTTGACCCAACCCAATCAGCCGCCGGCAAAATTTTAACATTAAACAGCTTGCGAGCAATCAGCTGTTAAAGTGTATACACTTTTTGAGGACCTCTGTATATGTATGCATATATATATATTTGTGTACACATATTTGTAAATACTTATCTATGTACGTACATGTGTATGTATATAAATGTATGTATGTATGTATGTATGTATGTATGTATGTATGTATGTATCTATCTATCTATCTATCTATCTATCTATCTATCTATCTATCTATCTATATATAT
>NC_068983.1:36908501-36909892 GCF_001194135.2 Octopus bimaculoides | reverse complement strand
ACACACACACACACACACACACACACACACACATACATACACACGTTACCATAGCAGCATCCGGCTGTAGGAAATCTACCTCAAAGAATTTCTGTTGCTGTTGCTGTGGTAACGGACCTAAAGTACCCAGAGTGAAGTTGCTTGGCGCAGATTGACCTTGACCTCTGTTGCGCATGCACACTTAAGTTTTAACATTCTTGATCACTTCCGTTGTTTATAGCAGGGCTTGGAAGTAAAGTGTGCAGAGTATGGTCGTCTCAAAAAGATCGGGTTTTAGCTGTGATGAGGAAGATGAAAACATTTTGGAAACGGTCATAACAGGTGTCGAATCGTGGGTCTAAGGCTATGACCCCGAGACAAAGGTTCAGTCTTCGCAGTGGAAGACCTAACAAGACTTTAAGACGCCATGAAATTGCGACGAGGTAACTGCTCACTATCCTTCAAAAAAGGAGTTCCAGGAATGCTTTCATCCATGGAAACGACCCTGATTAAAGTGTGTGACTTTCGAAGGGGAGAAACTTCAAACGAAATCAAATTGCCGAATTGATAGGTATTGTATGACAGTTTTCTTTTTATAGCACTTGTTCCAATACTTTTTGATCAGTCCTCGTACATATTGTGTGTGTGTGTGTGTGTGTGTGTGTGTCTGTGAGTGTTCAAGGTCGTCGCTCAATCAGGGCTGACAATGTAGCGGCATCTGAATGTACAAGCCTAGGCAGGTTTATTTTGTGGAAAGCCAGCAACTGCTCATGCATGCAAGTCTCCTCTCTCCTCTCTTCAAACCACTATGCTGTCCTGCATAAACGGAATGCATGCCTAAGATATATAAATGAACGTAAATAACAAATCCGGTTTTTTAAAGATAAATCTTTCATTTTTATGAGAGACAGCTGGAAAATGTACACACTACATGTTATATCGTTCCGTATTTCAATTATATGGTCTTGCGTTCTAAAAGTTCATGTTCTGACATTGGAGTCACCCCATATATTTTTTTACTTGTTTCAATCAGCTGACTGCGGCCATGCTGGAGCACCGCCTTTAGTCGAACAAATAGACCCCAGGACTTATTCTTTGTATGCCTAGCACTTATTCTATTATCGGTCTCTTTTGCCGAACCGCTAAATTCCGGGGACTCAAACACACCAACATCGGTCGTCAAGCGATGGTGGGGGAACAAACACAGGCACACACACAGATTTACAAACACACACACACACATACACGACGGGCTTCTTTCAGTTTCCGTCTACCAAATTCCCTCACAGCTTTGATCGGCCCCAGACTTTAGTGGAGAACACTTGCCGAAGTTTCCATGCAGTGGGACTGAACTCGGAACCAAGTCGCTGTGAAGCAAGCATCTTATCACACAGCCACTCCTGCACCTATAT
>NC_068983.1:36904996-36908135 GCF_001194135.2 Octopus bimaculoides | reverse complement strand
GAGGCAGAGAGAGAGAGAGAGAGAGAGAGAGAGAATTGTCAAAAGTTATGGTGGTATCGTTTCTTTATATATAGATTTTAAAATATCTTAAAATTGTCCGAAGGAAATGAGAAGAAATACCTGCTCAAAACCATTTACCTTTAAGGCGTATTTAATCTCCATTGCTCGAGGAAAATTTTAGAACTTTTCATATTTGTATATAAATAAATAAATGAACCAAATATTTCTGACTATCTTTTTTCTTTTTATAGGCTTCAAATTTTGGTACAAGGTCAACTTTTTAGAGGGAGGAGTTAAGTCGATTTCATTGACCCCAGTGTTCAACTGTGTTGTGTCGACGCCCCCAAGCGAATAAAGTAGGCTCGACCAAGACTTACAAATAGAGGTAGTCTGAGAGTTGAGTAGGATTGCCTGAGAGTTGAGTAGGGGAATGACGGCCGACTAACAGTGGAGTAGCTGCCGAGTAGCAGTTGTGCAGAGATCTTCCGAAGGTGTGGGATAGCAAGTAGCTTCAGACATAACAGACTGCTACTTATTTTATCGACCCCGAAAGAATGAGAGGCAAAGTCGACCTCGGCGGCATTTGAACTCAGAACGTAAAGATGGACGCTAGATGTGCTAACGATTCTGCCAGCTCGCCGCCTTCTATTTTTCTTTTTTTCTTTTTTATTATTATTTCGTGGCATTCCGTCGGTTACGACGACGAGGGTTCCAGTTGATCCGAAGCCTGCTCGTGAAATTAACGTGCAAGTGGCTGAACACTCCACAGACACGTGTACCCTTAACGTAGTCCTCGGGGAGATTCAGCGTGACACAGAGTGTGACAAAGCCGACCCTTTGAAATACAGGTACAACAGAAACAGGAAGAAAGAGTGAGAGAAAGTTGTGGTGAAAGAATACAGCGGGGTTCGCCACCACCCCCTGCCAGAGCCTCGTGGAGCTTTAAGTATTTTCGATCAATAAACACCCACAACGCCCGGTCTGAGAATCGAAACCGCTATCCTATGACCGCGAGTCCACTGCCCTAACCACTGGGCCATTGCGCCTCCACATTATTATTTATTAATATGACAAAGTCAGAGAGCTGATAGAATCACGAGCACGTCGGACAAAATTCTTAGCGGCATTTCGTCCGTCTTTCCGTCCTAACTTCAAATTCCTACGAGGTCGATTTGTCTTTCATCTTTTCAGGGTCGATAAACTAAGTACCGGTTGAGTACTGGAGTCGATGTTGTCGACTAAAACCCTCCCCTCTAAATTTCAGAATTTGTGCCTATAATAGTAAAGAATTATGAATATAGGCGCAGGAGTAGCTGTGTGTTAAGAAGCTTGCTTCCCTACCACATGGTTCCGGGTTCAGTTCCACTGCATGACACCTTGGGCAAGTGTCTTCTACTATAGCCTCGGGCTGACCAAAGCATTGTGAGTGGATTTGGTAGACGGAAACTGAAAGAAGCCCGTCGTATATATGTATGTATTTGAGTGTGTGTATGTGTTTGTCCCCCCACCATCGCTTGACAAGCGATGTTGGTGTGTTTAAGTTCGAAGTAGAAACAAATGTGCATTTTGACACCTGTTCGCTTTCAGTCAAGGCTCCAAAGCTGACAAAAACCGCTCGAGACATTTGTGCTGTGTAGATAAAAAGGCAAAGTTACTGATGACCATGTTCCTGATGACCCATTCAGTTGAATGAGGATCGAATGAATCAGCTCATTTACGAGGATCCGTACCATTCCATCCGGGAATTGGCCCAGCAAATGAGATGCTTTCACGATACTGTCACCTGTCGCTTTCACTCGATGAGCAATCCGGCTGAAATGATTCGACCAGCGGTACAGAATGGTCCTTCAACATGACAACGCTTGCTCCACGTCACCGATTTGACTAAAAATGCATCTCCAGAGTTCGAGCGGAAGCTGCAACCGCACCTGCCGTGTTCTTCCGGTATAGAGCTTTCAGATTATCACGTTTTTTCAGTAGCTTTCCAACAGTCTGCGAGATGTTTCGTTGAGCAACCACATAGAACTGAAAACTTGGTTCGATGAATTCTTCTAATTAAGACCCGATGATTTCTATCGTCAAGGCATTGACATGTAAGAGGAACGTTGGCAAGAAGTCGTGAGCGATGAAGGAGAATATATTATTGACTGATTTGTTAAAATTGAGGATGGAAAAATAAGGATTAAAATAAATGGGGGGGGGATAAATTCATCTGACGACCTAGCATACAATTATGTACATGCGCGCGCGCACACTGTATATACATGGATGCATGTATGTATGTATGTATGTATGTATGCATGTATGTATGTATGTGTAAAAACTTATGATGTGCTTTACATGTCTGACGCATTATCACAAGAATTAGGGCTCCATATCTAAGCCATGTCTGTGTTGGCACTCCGTCGCTTACGACGATGAGTGTTCCAGTTGATCCGATCAACGGAACAGCCTGCTCATGAAACTAACGTGCAAGTGGCTGAGCACTCCACAGACACATGCACCCTTAACGTAGTTCTCGGGGATATTCAGCGTGACACAGTGTGACAAGGCTGACCCTTTGAATTACAGGTACAACAGAAACAGGAAGTAAGAGTGAGAGAAAGTTGTGGTGAAAGAGTACAGCAGGGTTCGCCACCATCCCCTGCCGGAACCTCGTGGAGTTTTAGGTGTTTTCGCTCAATAAACACTCACAACGCCCGGTCTGGGAATCGAAACCGCGATCCTACGACCGCGAGTCCGCTGCCCTAACCACTGGGCTATTGCGCCTCCACAAGCCATGTCTAAACTCCTATATTCCGACATTGCATACTTAAGCATGAAGTTGCATATCTTTGGAGTGAAGCTAAAACGCAGGAAAAGATCCCCACAAAATTGAAATAATTCCAGAAAGCAAACTATTGATTTTTCAAATCCTTCATTACGTTCGTTTCAATAATTTTATATTTATAAATCCATCTCATCAGATAACGTTACATGCATGCATACATACGTACATACATACATGCACACATACCTACGTGCATGCAAAAATACATACACACATGCAAACATACATACATACACACACACATACACACACACATGCAAACATACATACACATACACACATACATGCAAACAAATATATATATATATA
>NC_068983.1:36899004-36903467 GCF_001194135.2 Octopus bimaculoides | reverse complement strand
ACACACACACACACACACACACACACACACACACACACACACACACATATATATATACATATATACGACACGCTTCTTTCAGTTTCCGTCTACCAAATCCACTCACAAGGCTTTGGTCGGCCCGAGGCTATAGCAGAAGATAGTTGTCCAAGGTGCCACGCAGTGAGACTGAACCCAGAACCATGTGGTTGGTAAGCGAGCTACTTACCACACAGCCACTCCTGCGCCTATGTTGATGATTGTTGTATAGGATGTTGTGGTGTTGATGCTGTTGCTATTAATAAGGAAAATGTCGTTATTATTGTTAAGCCCCTAGCACAGACCTGATCATATGTGTTCCTACCATGACCATCGAACCTTCTTTTTTGAAGTTTGATGGAGATTTGACAGCTATTTCTAGCATACTCGGCTCCACATGGAAACCCCACACTGTTGTTATTGCTGTCGTTGTTTAACCGCAGTCCAGATAGACGTTCCTGCGATGACCATCAAGTCAGCTTTCAGTCATAACGCATAGCGACACATTATCCATCAACCTTCTCTTTTGAAGTTTCATGGAAGTTTTCACAGCTATTTCTTGCATGCTCGGCGACCACATAGAAGCTTCATACTGTTGTTGTTTCAGCCTTGGTCAACGCTAATGAAGCAGATCTACGGTGAAAGACATTTCAACCATGACCATCAAAGGTCAGTGGCCCAATGATAGAATGCTCGCTTGTCACGCTGGCAGCCTAGGTTCAATTCCCTGCTGATGCAGGTGCGACTCTGTACGGTAAGAAGTTTGCTTCCCAACCACATGGTTCCGGGTTCAGTCCCATTGCGTGGCGCCTTTGGCAAGTGTCTCCTATCATAACCTCGGACTGACCAAAGCCTTAGTAGTGGATTTGGTAAACGGAAACTGAAAGAAGCACGTCGTAAACGTGTGTGTTTATGTGCGTGTGTGTTTATGTGTGTGTGTGTTTGTGTGTTTATGTGTGTGAGCGTGTGTGCGTGATGTGTATGTGTGTGTGTGTTTCTCTCCTGATACCGCGTGACGACCAGTGTTGCCGTATTTTCGTTCCTGTAACTTGGCGTTTCGGCAAAAGACACCGATATAATAAGTACCAGACTTGGAAATCAATAAGCACTGGGGTCGATTCATTCATCTAAAAATTTTTCATGGTGGTGCCCCAGTATGACCGCAGTCAAATGACTGAAACAAGTAAAAGATATAAAAGATTAAATATCGTTTTCTTCTTATTTTCAAAAATTTCTTTTTCAGGCATTATACACCACCGACTACATTTTCTAAGGTTTAGTTCCGGCTTCCGGGTGAGACAGGGGAGTATTTGGCTGCTATTTCTAGCATGTCTTACAACCACATAGTGTCTTCTTGTGGCGTTCGTTGTGTTGTGGTGGCGTTGGTGGTGTTGGTGGGGGTGGTGGTGGTGGTGGTGGTGGTGGTGGTAGGGGTTCAGACGAAATAAAATGCGTGGGATGTGAATACAGCTGTAACACACATACACACAGATACGTATACTCAGAGACATTACTCATACACACACGCACACACACACACACACACATGCACGCACACATACAAATACATGTACACTCATCGATATCATTCATACACACACACACACGCATACACATACACTCATACACATACTCAACCACCTCCATCTTACTCATATCAACACACATATATACACATTCAATCATATCACTCATGCACACATACACATACATATATACACACACATATACCTGTGTTCACCAATATATTCCATAGTCATACACACACACACACACACACACGCACACTTATACAGACATACATATATATCACTCCTGCACATAAACACACTCAACCGCATCATACATACATATATACATACATACATACATATATGCATACATACATACATACATGCATGCATACATACATACATACATACATGCATGCATGCATACATACATACAGACAGACAGACATACAGACAGACAGACAAACAGACGCTTACATACATTGATATGCAATGATTTTAAACATACATGTAGACACACACACACATGCACAAACAATATGCACATACACACACATGCTTAGATACACACATTACACATATATAGGTATACACACACATACACTCGCTCACATCACACATATACACTGACGCATACATACACATTACTTAAACCATAACGGCATCCAACCACGCCATAACACACACACACACACACACACATACACGCACACGCACACACACAAACACACACACACACACGCACGCACAGATACGCTCACACATAATTTCCAGCACATAATTACACTCACCACATCATAGATACCTATGTGCAAACATATTCATTATTCAATGACACACCCACACACACACAAACAAATACAGACATAATTCACACGCACATACACACACAAATTACACAAATTACTCAATAGCGCAGACATACGTTACTCAAACACACACACACACACACACGCACACACACATACATAAACACACACACACACATACACAAACAAACACACACATATGCACACACAGATGTTCTCATACACACTCACTCACATACACACGCATATACATAAATGCATTACTCAATAGCACGTGTTCATATATTTTTAGACACACATACATTATCACACATACACACGCAATCATATCTGCAGATACACACACACACATAATTACACACGCATATACTTTCGTCAATGATACACATTCACATTGCTCACATATAAACACATATATAGACACACTGACATTACTACACATTGCAGTTACACACACACACACACACACACACACACACATATGCATTATGTGATACATTACTCAAACACACATACACATATTCATTTACCTGCAGACACACACACATACACACATTAGCACACGCACATTTACTCTCAGTAATACACTCACACACACACACACATACAGACACACACACACATACACATACACACACGCACTCACACACTCACGCGCACACACACACACTCGGCTAACAAATGCACAGGTGCATCGACGTGACCTGTGAGAAATAACAAATCTGTTAAGAACACCTTAATTTCGTGAATAAAAAGGGATACTTTGTGAGTTGCCTCTAGTCTACAAATGGACGCGGTAGTCACAATTAGAACACCTTTGATCATAAGGTCAGCTCGACCGAAGTTGACCTGAGAATATACAGGAGCAACTACAATAACGACGGCACTACGTTAACGCATACATGAGACAACATACAAAGGCGGCGAGCTGGCAGAATCGCTAGCACCTCGGACAAAGCGCTTAGTAGTATTTCTTCCGACTCTTCACGCCCTGAGTTCAAACTGCACCGAGGTCAACTTTACCTTTTATTGTTTCGGGGTCGATAACATAAAGTCCCGGTTAACTACCGAGGTCGATGTAAGTACTGGGGTCCCCACAGAATTCCTGGCCTTCTGCCTATAATAGAAAGGGTTTTTATTAAGGCAGCGAGCCGGCGAAATCGTTAGCACGCCGGACAAAATGCTTAGCGGCATTTCGTCCGTCTTTACGCGCAGACTTCAAATTCTTCTGAGTTCGACTTTACCTTTTATCCTTTTGGAGTCGATAAGATAATTACCAGCTGAGCACGGGGTTGAGGTAATCGAATGATCCCCTTCCCTCTAAATTCAGTAAGAGTGTGTACACGTGTGTGTCTGAGAATAAGTGTATATACGAGTGTAACTGAGCCATACAAATACACACAAACACAATCATGCATCGATATACTCAGCCACAGCTACCCAACTGAATCACGAACACATACACTCGACCACAGATATACACACTCAGTCACACAAATACATTCAGAATGCATACATAAACATTCACATACACTCATATGCCCATACATCAACGATATACACCAGAGGTTCTCAACCAGGGTCCATATAACCCTTGGGGGCTCATATAACCCTTAGGGGCTCATATAACCCTTAGGGGCTCATATGACCCTTAAGGGTCCGTAAAAGATTTTGTTGTTGAAATTTATGTGCAACAAATTATTTATACTTCTACAATACACAAAATATTTTAACATCTTTTATTCAATTTCTAATAATGCAGGCTGTGTGGTAAGAGGCTTGCTTCCCAACCACATGGTCCCGGGTTCAGTCCCACTGAGTTGCAGCTTGGGTAAGTGCCTTCTACTATAGCTTCGAGCTGACCAAAGCCTTGTGAGTGGATTTGGTAGGCTGAAACTGAAAGAAGCCCGTCGTACTTTAAAACATCGAATGGCTGTGAAGGTCCACACGATTAAACAGGACTCAAAGGGATGCGTAGGAAAAAATGGTTGAGGACCGCTGATACACATTCACTCTCATGACATAAATACATAAACTCGCCATATAGCACGTACAAATACACACATATTTTACTCATATTGTACATAAACACTTTTACACACACACACACACACACACACACACA
>NC_068983.1:36897624-36898516 GCF_001194135.2 Octopus bimaculoides | reverse complement strand
CTACTGTACTCTTTCACCACAACTTTCTCTCACTCTTTGTTCCTGTTTCTATTGTATCTGTATTTCAAAGGGACCAGCCTTGTCACACACTGTGTCACGCTGATTCTCCCCGAGAACTATGTTAAGGGTACACGTGTCTGTGGAGTGCTCAGCCACCTGCACGTTAATTTCGCGAGCAGGCTGTTCCGTTAATCAGGTCAGCTGGAACCCTCGTCGTAACCGACGGAGTGCCACGACATAAAAATTCATCTACGCTCACAAACATAGCTCTACTCAGCTACGCATACAGGCACACAGCTATACTCAACCACACAAAAACAATCTGCACTCTGCTGTGCACACAAACTCTCCACACACTCTCAGCTACGTGCGCGTACATACACATACCTACATTCATACACTCATACTCACGCATACATAAACTCGGCTACATATGCACTTAAACACACATAACCACACTCATCAACGCAGAGACATACCCACGCAAATGCACTTACGCACAGCTACATAAACACACCTACGTTTAGCCATACACAGACACCTAGCCTCACCTCTCTCCCTCCCCACATGTACACACACACACACAAACCTACTTCCACTCAGCTATGCTCGTAAACATACCTGCACTAACCGAGCACCCACTAACCAACACTCAGCCACGCGCAAAAGCCACCTGCACTCCGCCAACGCAAATATAGGTGAACTCAGCCACGCATACAAACGCACCGACTTTTAGTCACACATACAATCATACCTACACGCACAAACACACACACACACATACACGCACACTCATACACACACACAAGCACGTATACACACACACACATGCGCACGTGCGCGCATATGCACACATGTATGCAACTACACTCAGCCACGTGCAGAAGTACAC
>NC_068983.1:36894721-36896031 GCF_001194135.2 Octopus bimaculoides | reverse complement strand
TTAGCACATGGGACAACATGCTTAGCGGAACTTCGTCCGTCTTTGCATTCTGAGTTCGAATTCCGCCGAGGTCGACTTTGCCTTTCATCTTTTCGGGGTCGATAAAATGAGTACCAGTCAAACACTGTGGGCCGATATAATTGACTTAATCCTTTGCCCGAAGTTGCTGGTCTTGTGCCAGAATTTAAAATGCTAATTCAAAATAATTAAGCGGCAAGAGAGAGAGAGAGAGAGAGAGAGAGAGATTAACCAATGACTAGTATTGTTTTCATTTGACAGTCTTTAAAGCGTCAGGTAGAATGCTTTGCATTAATTGTTCCAACTCCCTCAAGTCTGAGTTCAAATCCAGCCAACATCAACTTTGCTTTTTATCCTTTCGAGGTCGATAAATAAGGCACAAGTCGGTAGAATGGCGGAATTGTTAAGGGTTAGACAAGATGCTTTGCGGGAGATATCTTCCTATTCTTTGCAATCTAAGTTTAAGCCTCGAAATCTTGCCTTCTTTCACCGGAAGGAAGAAAAAAGGTGACACTTCTGTCAGGAGTTTCCACCCGACAGGTAGTATCAGCAAACGTAAACTCAAGGTGGCGATGGCCGACAAATAATTACAATCTTATTAACGGAGTGTAGTCTTCATTGTAGTTGCTGAAGTTGAGATTTAAAAACCGCCAAGTGAATATTCAATATTGTACGTTAATTGGCATTGGAAAATATAATTATATAGAGAAAAATGGTTACACAGTTAACACCGAAAAATAGTTGACCCGAACGCTAGAGATTAAAGAAAATCATTTACAATCACAAAAAAACGCCCCAAGACGGAAAAAGCCTCTACGAGAAGTAGCAGTGAAATCGCCTTTAAAGCACACTATTTCAAAAAGGAGTCACAAAAATGATTCGAAAGATTGTCTGGTGGGAAAAAGGAAGAAAAAAGTAAGTGTACGTGACGGATGCAATAGGAACACTTTTGATCGTATCTCTTCTTCAGTGGAAATGGCATGGGAGTAAACAACCACAGCCAATCAAACATGTATTTCACTCCACTCAAATATATTGCTAATACAAGAGCTATCGAAACAGGAAACGGTATACTTTACAGTATCATACGCAGTCAAGTATCACATTGTTCTGTGTTTCATCACTTCGTTTCCTATAATAAATCCAAGGATCTGTGCCTACTTAAAAATAGAACTCTCTTTATCTATCTATCTATCTATCTCTTTCTCTCTCTCTCTCTCTCTCTCTCTCTCTCTCTCTCTATATATATATATATATATATATATATATATATATATATATAATATACAATC
>NC_068983.1:36892116-36894711 GCF_001194135.2 Octopus bimaculoides | reverse complement strand
CTCTCTCTCTCTCTCTATATATATATATATATATATATATATATATATAATATACAATCCCTGTATATTTATATATATATATATATATATATATATATTCATGTTTGTGTATGTATATACATGTATGTACGTACGTACGTATCTATATATGTATGCATGTATGTATGTATGTATGTATGTCATTGTTCAGTTTTATTTCAAGATTTCTTGCCACTATATTTGTAATGTACGAATCAGTTGGTTTCTTTTTCAGAAAATCGAAGTTTACCCAGACTGACAGTTAGGTATTTACTTACAAAACCAAGTGCTCCAATTAGTATCGGAATAAATGTAAAATTGTAATTCAGATATAGAAGCTGGAGGTTTTGAAGCAGTTGTTCATACTTTGATTTTCAAAGAAATATTCAAATTAGTTGGGCAGTGGACCTCTATGACGGTAAATACTTTTCCTTGTCTGTCCCAAACAAAAATATCCGACCTGTTATGCTTACACTTGACAGATGTTTTGATGGGAATGTTCTACCAGTATTCCTTGTGCTGGTATTTGTTTACGTATTCAGTAACAAGGAGATCCTCTATATTTAATCCAAGACAGTCTTTTTTTCCGAATGGCATTGTATATTGTTTTTGCGACAACGTCATATCGCATGAGGTAGTATCGTGATGACATTTTCGGGCGGCTGTTAATCACAAGTGTGATGTCTTCCACAGAAATATGATATAATCTACATTTACGGTTGCATCTTGGAATTCCAAGGGCTTCAGTCTCTTTTGCTGGCTAGGTATTTAGTAGCAATCTACTGTTCTTGGATTTCAAATGCATAACCTTCGAAACGGGATATGATGCATCGGTCATGAGTCCAAAAGAGGCGTCGCTTTGTGTCAATGTTACTATCTTCTTCAAGTATACGAGAAACATACCCATGCATGGTCATTTTTTGGTATGTAGAACGTTTCACTTCCAGGTCTTCTTGAGGCATGCTAATCGAGCTGATTTGGGGTTGTATGGGAGGTCATCAGGAAGAGAATACTTCCCGAGGAGCTCACTTCTAACACGTAGGTTATTGTTTTCTTCACTTTTCTGCATTAAGTTAACATATATTTTTTTGCTGCTTCTGTTTAGCAAATGCTGTCTGAGAGAGATTATGCCACATTCGACGGTTGTCTGCACTGATCTCAAGGCCCTACCCCCTTTATCTCTTAGGTAGAGCTTGTCGATATCACTATTTTTGTGAAGAATTCCAGCTAATGTTAGAATCTTGAGGGTTTTAATGTCTACTGAGTTGATTTCTTCTACAAACCAGTGAAGTATCCCAAATGTTGGAACCAGCGCTGATACTGAAAATGCATTGTGGGATATCGTCTTGTAAGAGTGGAGTTCGGACTGCCATATTTTTCTTAGTCTGGTGTAATATTCTTGGGTCACTCGATCTTTATTCACAGTACCTTGGTATGATATATTTTCATCAATGCCAAGGTACTTGTATCATTTTTTGTGTGAGACAGGAGAGATAGTGAGACCATTGATGCACAGATTTTGTATCTGGGAGATTGATTTTCCCCTTTCAACAATTAAATAATATTTCTCCTGGCCAAATTCCATTCTTGTCAGCTGAAAATGTTGTTATCAATTCCAGTTGTTTTTTGGCATTGTTAACATTTTTAGCATAAATCTTGAGACCATCCACAAAGAAATTATGAGTTACATTAATATCGCTTGCAGTTGCAGACCTTAGCATATAGCCATTTATTTTTTGTAGCAGGAATGATAATGACTTTTCATGCCAAAATGAACAGAAATGCAGTGAGACTATCTCTCTGGAATGTTCCCTTTGAGATATTTATGGCATTGGAGACGATCGTTCCACTCTCTATTCTAAATGTGAAGATTATGACCCTGGTCTTTGTGAGCCTTTCATTGGCAGCAATTAAGGCAGCAGCACTTTTGCCAAATGGAGACAATTCAGCAGTCATCAGTGGAGAATAGATGTCAAATGTCTTCCTATAACCATGCCATATCATTGTAAGGACCCTACGATGTCTTTCTTACCTCAGAGAGTACAGCTTTGTTTATCAGAAGTTGTTCGGCGCATCCCTACACTCCCTGCTTTCCACCGGCCTGCTCATCAGTCACTATGTTGTAGGACTCACAATGATCCTACAGGAATTAGTTGAAGTAGCTTGTGTACAGTTTATACATATTTAGGCAAGCAATGGGTCTGTAGTTTTCAACCAACTTGGCTACAAGATTCGTCTGTGCCGTAGCAAGCTTAATGGTATGTCAATCTGACCTTCCATAGTATTTTTGAATATACTTGGTATGTATGTATGTATGTATGTATGTATGTATGTATGTATGTATGTATGTATGCATGCATGCATGCATGCATCTATCTATCTATCTATCTATCTATCTATCTATCTATCTATCTATCTATCTATCTATCTATCTAACTGTCTGTCTGTCTGTCTGTCTGTCTGTCTGTCTGTCTGTCTGTCTGTCTGTCTATACAAAATATTTTTTTTGATGTTAAAATACCATAATAAAAAACGTGAAAACCAGACCATGTTTTACCTTTATTATACTGATATACT
>NC_068983.1:36890951-36891876 GCF_001194135.2 Octopus bimaculoides | reverse complement strand
TATATATATATATATATGGGAGAATTTACGAAAAAAAAAACAACACCAGACGAGGACAGGTGGTGTAAACAACAAAAGGATGTATTAGTATATAACGCTCGGGAATACAGAAAGTCTTTAACGTTTCGAGCTACGCTCTTCAACAGAAAGAATATATATATGTATGTATGTATGTATAGGCCCAAGCCATGTCTAACTTAATAGCACCTGGTGAAATCTTTTAGTCATATATGGGGCACCAGGGTCCAATCTAGCAAAGAGTTATTATTGTTGGAGACATATCCGGGTGTAGGACGTTGGTCCGGGAGTTTTTGAAGAAATTTGTCCAGTGAACTTTTGAATTTTATGGGATCCGTTTCCGTTTTGATGTATTTTGGTATGGTATTAAAGAGAGCTGGACCGGTTGAGGTAAAGTAGTTGTGACGTAATGTTGTTCTGTGTCCTGAGTGCGATTTTTGTAGTGAGCGGATAGCACGGGGGCCAAGTCTTGTGTGGATTTTAAAGTTGATGCCAACATCATTTGTGCAATTTTCATGAAATATTTTCCACATCACGCAAATGATGTAGCGCTCCCGGTGGCGTTGGAGAGAGTAGAGATTGACTTATTTTAGTCGACCCCAATAGTCAATGCTTGTCATGCCGTCTATCTGGAGTGCTTCCACTTTCGTAATGAGTTTCTTCGTATGGGGAGACCACAGTGAGAAACAGTACTCAAGGTGGGGTCAGGCAAAAGTAGAGTAGAGAAGAATGATGGTGTGGGCATCTCTAGACCGGAACGTTCTCAGAATCCAGGAGCACATCTTGCGGGCCAAGTCAACCTTGCTGTTTATGTGGGAACTCCAGCTTAGATTGTTATCAACAATTACTCCAAGGTCTCTGGTGTTGTTGGATGACACTAGGAGTCGCCTATGGGAAGAACATATAT
>NC_068983.1:36886278-36887248 GCF_001194135.2 Octopus bimaculoides | reverse complement strand
AAGAAGTAACGCTTTAGCAATAAAAATAAGGAATATATTTCTAAAATGAATGCTTATTTCTTAAGGCGGCAAGCTGGCAGAAACGATAGCACACCAGTCGTCTGACTTTACCTCAAATTTCGCCGAGGTCGACTTTGACGTACAGATTAGTTAATTAATTTTTTAATCTAAACACATTAAAACTTCCTATACTGGTAGAATATGTCACATAGGACAGGGTTTACTCTTAACGTTTTTGACAAAATTTTGTATTTTAGAAGCGGTATTTCGCCTGTCTTTGTGTTCTGAGTTCAAATTCTGACGAGGTCGACTTTGCCTTTCATCCGTTTCCGATCTATTCAATTAGACATACAGATTATTTAATTAATTTTCTTTTTTAACTAAACACTTTCACACTTCCGATACTGATAAAATGTGTCACATACAACAGGGTTTACTCTTAATGTTTTTGACAAAACTTTGTGTTTTAGAAGTTATTTCGTCAGAAGTTAAAGAGTGACAATAGACAAATTCGTGTTTGACAAGTGCCAATACACAAAACTCTCAACTTTTGACTTACTCTCTAACTTCTGCCGATGATGTATATGCATATTACATATATGTGTAAAAAAATCTCATCACGCAATCGAACCAATGAAAGAGCCTCTACCGGGTCACACGACACGCTAAAAATTGCAGCCAAAGTATCACCCTACCAAAATCACACGCCCATAGTACGTAATGTCTTAGATTATCCCTAAAAAGACGGTTTGCTGAAGGCTGGAATGTCTTTGATGACAGGTTGGCAGTATCAGGGCTGATTTGAAGATAAATAACAACATTATGAAAATTTCTATATTAACACCCGCGGGATTTTCACTAAGAAAAAGAAAGATTTGATTTTTTGCGTGGAATCAAGTACCCTTACCTCCTAATATACAGCAAATCCCTTATTTTAATTCGGAAAAAAATGAGGTGGCGGGGTTCCCTC
>NC_068983.1:36881496-36885090 GCF_001194135.2 Octopus bimaculoides | reverse complement strand
TATATATACACACACACACACACACACATATATGTATTTCGTCTGTCTTTACGTTCTGAGTTCAAATTCTGCCGAGGTCGACTTTACCTTTCATCCTTTCGAGGTCGATAAATTAAGTACCATTTGCGTCGATCTAATCGACTGCCCCACCTCCCACCAAAATTTCGGGCCTTGTACCTAGAGTAGGAAAGTATAGTTTAGCGGTCAGTGTCTTCAATTCCCATTAGTCGGAGGTTCACGGGCCCACAGAAAGTGTTCTGTATCACTGGTAAAACCCTGAGTTATGACAGCAAGAGTCGTTGACAACTAAACAGCAACAATAATGCTGCACTTGAAGTATTAAGTACTCTTGAGACTTATCCTGTTATATGGATATGTGTATGTGAGCCACTGTGCGTTCGTGTGTGTATGCATGTATATATATATATATATATATATATATATATATACATACATACATACATACATACATACATACATACATACACACAAATACACGGATACACAACAGACTTCTGTAGTTTCCGTTTACTAAATCTATTTCAGCTGATTCTGTACTTGATGACACTTGACCAATGTCCTATGAAATGGAGTCGAACCCGGAATCACGCGCTACACACCCACAGTTCACTCACTCACTCACACACACAAACACCATAGATATACCCACACATTATACCGTTTTCCGTGATGAGTATGGCAAAAATCTTTATGTGTATACGTATGTGTGTGTGTGTACGTGTGTGTGTACGTGTGTGCATGCGTGTGTGTGTGTGTGTGTGTGTGTGTGTGTGTGTGTGTGTGTGTGCGTTGCCTATATTTTTGTATGCCCATATTTGTCACTGTTTGTATTCGTAAGCTGTCATATGACTGCTTGGTTCAAATCTATCGCGAGAACATCAAATCCGTTTGCATTTGATGACGTCTTAACTGTTGTGTCCAGTTTTGACCAATGATGATCGTAGTTACTGGTCAACACAGCGGGCAGTTCTCCGGTTAGTTAACTCAAGGATTCATCACAACTAGTCACCAGCCAGCAGCCGATAATGATGGAATAGCACGGTAGGGAGATCATTTGGTAGTCATTAGAATATCGGAAATAAGACCGATATGTGGTATTCGTTGTGGCACGCTGCACTCTGAGTTCAAATTTTGCTGAGGTTAACCTTGCATGTTCATCCTTTAATGAATACCAATAATAAAGCATCACTAATAAAGTACCAATCCAGTACTGGGGTCAATTCTTCTTCTTCTTCTTCTTCTTCTTCTTCTTCTTCTTCTTCTTCTTCTTCTTCTGATCTCTTTCTTCCTCATCACTCTCTTCTCCATCTCTCTTTTCCTCATCTTTCTAAGAAGAAGAAGAAGAAGAAGAAAAAGAAGAAGAAGAAGAAAAAGAAGAAGAAGAAGAAGAAGAAGAAGAAGAAGAAGAAGAGGCTAGAAGAAGAAGAAGAAGCTAGAAGAAGAAGAAGAAGAAGAAGAAGAAGAAGAAGAATCTAGAAGAAGAAGAAGAATCTAGAAGAAGAAGAAGAATCTAGAAGAAGAAGAAGAAGAAATCAGCCAGGTTTAAAACATCGAAGATACACCGCTTGTCACGACGGTACCTTTTTGCGAGTCGATGTGAAGAAGGAAAGGATGATTTGTGAAATTGAAAGGCATAGCTTGAAGCATAGAGGAACGATGGCCGGCACAAAGTATCAGTGAGGCTTAAAGACAAGAAAGAGTGTCCGAGAATGTCGGAAAGAAAATTTCGTTGAGTAAAAGGTAACAAAAGAGAGAACGAAAGGGAAGAGATGGTTAGTGAGTGAGTGAATGTGAGAGTGACAGAGAGAGAGAGAGAGAGAGAGAGAGGAGGAAGAGAGTGCGCAGAGGATGAGTGGAAAATTATGATGGAGACTGAAAGTGAATGAGGAAGTGAGAGAAAAAAGAAGAGATGATTGGATAGAAAAGAAAAGAGAAGCATATTGACGCAGTCATTTGCATACATGTAAAAGAACTGAGTGGTGCAGTTTAATATACGCACGCACACGTAGATAGTACGAAAACACATACACAAATGCACAGACCCGCACCGGCAAATAAAAGAATACACACGTACAGATACACGCACACACTCATTTTCATGCATAAATATTCGTGTGCATATGCAGTCGCTCACGCTTACACACTCACATTCCCGCTCTAACACACATTCACACACACATACGCACACACACGCATATACACACACTCACTCACTCACTCACTCATTCTCTCTCTCTCTCTCCTTCCTCATTCTCTCTATCTTCCTCTCTCTTTCCTAGGTACGCACACATGTATGATCTGGTAGCGTGTACCATGCTTTCGTTCATTGTACCTGTCTAGTCTTAGGTACCTGTCTGGTCGCAAGCAGCCACAGACACCCTCTTGATCCTCCCGCACTTAACTCAGTAGAACATTGAGCATGTGACAGCCGGCGGAAGAGAGAAAGAACTGCACCGTTACGAAACTGCTAGTCATTTTCAGCTGAGTAGATTGTCTCACCAGTCGAGGCGCAATGGCCCAGTGGTTAGGGCAGCGGACTCGCGGTCATAGGATCGCGGTTTCGATTTCCAGACTGGGCGTTGTGAGTGTTTATTGAGCGAAAACACCTAAAGCTCCACGAGGCTCCGGTAGGAGATGGTGGCGAACCCTGTTGTACTCTTTCACCACAACTTTCTCTCACTCTTACTTCCTGTTTCTATTGTACCTGTAATTCGATGGATCAGCCTTGTCACACTGTGTCACGCTGAATATCCCCGAGAACTACGTTAAAGGTACACGTGTCTGTGGAGTGCTCAGCCACTTGCACGTTAATTTCACGAGCAGGCTGTTCCGTTGATCGGATCAACTGGAACCCTCGACGTCGTAAGCGACGGAGTGCCAACAACAAAAGACTGTCTCACCAAAATTCGTGGCTTCCAAAGTCGCTAGATTTAAATCCCATGAACAACTGTATTTGGAACGTTGCTAATCGACATCTTCACTGAAGGTCACCTTTGTCCAGGTGATGTCCAGGCATATCGACGATTCCGGTCCTGTATTGAAGCAGTTGTCGAAAATGAAGGCGGAGTCATTGAATAATATTATAAGAAAGTTTATCGTGAACATGTGCACAAAGTTTTATCAAAATACATTTTGGTTTTGGTGGATTTTCGATTAGAGTTGTTACTCGACAAGGTGCGTAGATCGGAGATCAGAGAGTCTTTCCGGGTCGAGCCGGAGACGTATGGTTAGAGCAAGAACGAGCTGGCTGGATAATAACCATTATCTCGGTTCGCTTGAAAACCCAGCCGGAAAGTCTCGTGACGGTTGTTTCTGATAAGATCTATGGAGAAGATGCCTAAGGGCTCCACTGCCAGCCCCTCCTAGGAACAATGGGTGAAGATTATGGATGGGTGGATAGATTAGAGTTGTTTTACTGAATTACCTCAAAGACCTTCAGTCCGTTGCAGATATTCCCTTATTACAAGAATTTATTTTATTTGATGCAGGTGCCTTGGAAATTTTATCGCATTTAAAAAATTTCTTTTGGTTTAATAAAAGTTGTTTGTGTAGTATATATAATAATTTCTGTGA
>NC_068983.1:36873418-36881486 GCF_001194135.2 Octopus bimaculoides | reverse complement strand
AAAAGTTGTTTGTGTAGTATATATAATAATTTCTGTGAAGGCGTGTGGCTTAGTGGTTAGGGCATTCGGCTCACGATTGTAAGGTCGTGAGTTCAATTCCCAGCGATGAGTTATGTCCTTGAGCAAGACACTTTATTTCGCGTTGCTCCGGTCCACTCAGCTGTCAAAAATGAGTAGTACCTGTATTTCAAAGGGCCAGCCTTGTCACACTCTGTCACGCTGAATCTCCCTGAGAACTATGTTAAGGGTACGCGTGTCTGTGAAGTGCTTAGCTACTTGCACGATAATTTCACGAACAATCTGTTCCGTTGATCGTATCAACTGGGACCCCCGTCGTCGTAACTGACGGAGAGCTCCTTTTTTTTAAAAATGATAATTTCTATTCGTAATAATGAAGGACTCTCCTGTCGTTTATAGTGATCAAATGGTGTGCGCTGTTCATTTCTCCATCAAATCGACGTTGCCTGAACAGGTGTACGGTGTTCCACGCGTCAGGTACCGAAGTGATCGCGGGACAACGTGAGATGAAGCATTTTGCTCAAGAGTATTGAAACCACGATCTCGCGATCTCGTGAGTGCAACACTCTAACCACTAGGCCATGCGTCTTCGTAAGGGCATCCTCAATAGCATTCATAATATATTAATTTCAAGCATCGGCACAAGGCCAGAAAGTTCGGGAGAACAGGTAAGTCGATTACATCAATCCCAGTGCTCAACTGATACTTAATTTATCGACCCCGAAAGGATGAAAGGCAATGTCGACCTCGGCAGCATTTAAACTTAGAATGTGCCGTTATGTGTTTTGTCCGGCGCGCTAACGTATCGGTTCTGCCCGCTCGCCGCCTTAATAGCGTTCATGATATTAACGCTATCTTATGAACAGCATTCATAATATAAATGCTATACTATGAATAGCATTCATAATACAGCATTTATATTAGCATTCGTAGGAGCATTTATAGCAACATCCGTTATATCTCAATCACCTATAAAAAAATAAAAAAACCCTCATTTATATTAGCACTCATTCTAAAACAATAATAACATCACGGGAGCCTTCAAATTTGCATTCATAGCAGCATCCATACCTTAAAGCATTCATTATAGCATTCAACGATTGTGAAATAATAATCTTAGCACTTTAGCTACATTGTTAATTCAACTCAAAAGTGTTTTGCATGGGTCATCATTCTTTCGTATGATGTCTTTCTATTAGTTTTTGGAGAAAAATGTACCGCCAGACCAATAATTTCTTTAACTTAGATATTTCTGTTTGAATTAAAGATAGCGTTTCCTGTCAAACCGTTTTACCAAAATATGGGCTTAATTCAGTCACCTTACACAAGGAAAAAAGAAACATGCAAAGAATATATTTTTTCAAGCGAGTAAATAAATAATAATTAAAGCAACATATATTTGTTTATATGTAACTAATGATCAATATTTGCAGTCTGTTAGTTAAATGATAAAATCGAAACGTTTAATAAAGAATGAAGGATACTCAATTTTGCTGCTATGAACTTAAAGTAGTTGCTCAAACGTTCACATTTTGGGGTAAGTTCGGGATAATTTCCATTTCAGTTTTTTATATTTTCTTAGTTTCTTTAAAAAAAAAAAATCTCGAGATATTCGGTTTTACTCATTGTCAACTATTTACACATCTTTGTCTTGAAAGTGCAGAGTTGAAAGCATCATGACATTTTGCACCCTTAGCTTAGGATCAATATTAAAAAAAAATTTTATGAAGTTATATTAAATTAATCATTATTAAATTAAAGCACACACACCAGAAATAAAATATTCTCTCAGAACTATTAGTTAGTATTGAAATAGTTTATGTTTTGTTCGTTAAGAATGATGAGTTAACCAACTGGAACTCCGTCGGTTATGACGATGAGCGTTTCAGTTGATCCGATCAACGGAACAGCACACTCGTGAGATTAACATGCAAGTGGCTGCACACTCCACAGATGCACGTATCCTTAACGCAGTTCTCAGGGAGATTCAGTGTGACAAAGAATGTGACAAGGCTGGCCCTTCGAATAACGAGTATAACTAATTTTTGCCAGCTGAGTGGAGCAACGTGAAATAAAGTGTCTTGCTCAAGGACGCAAGAAGCCGCTAGAAATCGAATTCACGACTCTATGATCGTGATACGAATACCTTAACCAATAAGCCGTGCGTCTTTGTTCACAATCACGTGTCATATAGCAGTGGACGTGAGTGGTCGCATTTGAAGATCCATTCAGAGGACCCGTGTCGAGGTTAAGGTTTAAGTGGTATGAGATGCCTCCTTTTTTTTTTCCATTGATTCAATGAAGCTGTAGTTTGCTTTCAATGCAAACCTTGCTTTTGTCTTTATTCGGAAACATATGATTTCAAATTTTGTAAATTTCTAAATCCAGTTGTGAATACATACAATTTATTTTGGATATTTTATAAATCTTTTGTAAATAAATCCACCATATTGAGTCAGTTTTCTCGGTGATTATTTCGGAGTTTTCTATTCAGAAATCTATTCTTGAGTTCATAATCAACCAGAGAAATTAGAATTGAACAAAACTTTTAAACTTTTCTGCTACAGCTCTGTTAATAGCCGTTTGCTTGTGAAATAAAGCTGTTTCGAAACTTTATATTCATTGTATTTGAGTCGGGATGAGTTGATAGTGAATCAGGATTTACATTTCCTTCATCGCAGATACAGGGCTCCATTTTATTTGTTAGATTGTTACCCCTTTACAGTTCATAAACGTGGAGTTTTCCATAGCATAAATCAAGGAACAATAATCATCTGGAAGTATTCGACATCAGAGGTATAGTCGACATTAACAATGACTTGCTTTACTTATCACCTCTTTCTTGTTCTAAACATAATTTTTTCTTTCTCGTTTTCTCTTCTACTTTGTTTCTATTTGTCATGGCTTGTGTAGCATTTTCCTCTTCTTTGATGATATATTTCACTTATTAATCTATACATGATCCAAACCGCCCATGCTTCGATTAGCAGGCCCATAACCTCTAAGCAACGAATTAGAACTTTATATTCAATGAAGTTCTTAGATAAAAAACACGAACATTGCTTAGTATTAAGAAACAAAACAACTTTTCACCTCTTGCATTTTATCAAATATTCACCAATTAAAATTATTCCACTCACAAACAATCTTAAGGTTCACAACGTCCAGTAAATATGGGACCTTCATATTCAAGACGTGGTCAAAATTAATCAAAGGGCCCTGGTTTTCTCTTTAAAAATACAATAGTTCCAAGATGTACACCTGAAAGTTCGGTAATTTTTCAGAGTAACGCCCGCACGATTTTCACTAAGAAAAAAAAAAAACAAAAAAAGAAAACTTGAATTTTTTGCGTGGAATCAAATACCTTGACCTAATATGCTGCAAATCCCTTATTTTGGTTCGGAAAAAGTGGGGACAAAGGTGGTGGGGAGACCCTCCCCCCGTCCCAGAATGATCGGAATTTTTGTTTTTGTTTTTCGTTGAATGAATTCTTGTGACATCCTAATATGCTACAAAACCCTTTTTGGGGTTCGAAAAACGGAGTGGGGTGAGGTGGAAACCTCGGAAATTTCACCCACCCCCACTCCCATTGATCTTTTCGCCAGCATGATTTTCACTAAGCAAAACAAATTCCCTAACCCTAACCCTAAAACCCTAACCCTGCAAAGATCAATGGGGGTGGGGTGGGTGAAATTTCCAAGACTTAAGGGATTTGCAGCATATTAGGAGGTCAGGGTACTTGATTCCACGCAGAAAATCCGAGTTTTTTTTTTCTTAGTAAAAACCGTGTGGGTGCTACTCTAAAAAATTACCGAAAGTTCTATATGCATTAGAACTTAGTTATAGCTTGACAGCATTGAATGTAGGATAAGTCGTTCCCAGCACACGATATAAGTCTTTCTCTAGAAAAATTTAGGTGAAAACAAGGGCAGCCTCTACATAGTCGTTCATTCTATTAGGAACAACAGCTAAATATCTCTCAAATCATATCTTATTCGAAAGGAAATGGCATATGAATGATATAATTTTACATGTACTTTTAAAAAACTGGGTAGTCATGGTTGGAACGCTTTTGATGACCGTACTACATCTGCTCAATCGAAGCTTACAGGGGGCAAAACGACAACAACTTTAGCAGCAACATATCTGTATACAAACAGCTACATCTAGGTGACGCGTATGATAGAATTACATAGGAAGAAGTACATTTTAGCTCTGAACAGCTGTTGGCTCTCTATAAAGTGTAACAGCCCTCTCTCTCTCTCCTTGACTACAGCAAAAAAAGAGAGCAATTAACCGAATCGATAATTTTTACCTTATCGAAAGCCTAATGAGAGATACAGTCGGCTGAGTTGCTCGAGTGTCAAACTACCAACCGAAGATCAATAGACCTTAATGTATCTCTGGTGTGGTGCACTGTCCATAACAAAGACACTTAACAGCAGAGACCCAGTATAACTTACCACGACCTCGCAACTTCAAGTAGTGGGTGTACTATATGACTAACGAGTGTTCTGTGTATGCTTGCGTACATTGCGGCAAGTAAAGTCTTCTTGAGAATCTAAACCAGGGTTTATTAACTCGTACACGCTCTGTTATTATCCAATAAAATCTACCATTCATACGTCAAGATGGACTATGAGAAGGCCCACCTTCCCTATTTTCTTTTGTCTCTTTCCGTCTTTTCTGTCACTCTTTCTTTTTCTCATCCTTTTTTCCCCTTTGAAACTGAAATTAATGTTGATTTCAAATTTTAGCACAAGGCCAGCAATGTCAGGGGATGAGATAAGTCGATTACACCAATTGCAGAGTTCAACTGGTACTTCTTTTATCCACCCTGATAAAGATAAAACATGTAGTCAACCCCGTCGGGAATTGAACTCAGAACGTAAAGACGGACGAAATGCCGTTAAGCATTTTGCATTTTGTCCGGCACACTAACGATTCTGGCAGTTTGCCGCCTTAAAAACTGAAATTAATATTGGTTTCACATTCTGTCACAAGACCAGCAATTTCAGGGGAAAGGGCTATGTCGATTACATCGACCCCAGTGATCAACTGTTACTTATTTAATCGATCCAAAAGAATAACACACAAAGCTGACCCCTGCCGAAGTTTAACTCGGGACGTAAATACAGACAAAATCCGACTCGGCATGTTGCACGGTGTGCTAACGATTCTGCTTGCTCGTCACCTTAGAAATTAATTTTAAATGGTGGTCATGCAGTAGAGAGTGAGTCTGATTTTTGGTAATTACTGTTACAACTTAGGACATGTTTCGGCCTTAATAGACCACATCAACGAAGCATTGTTTTACTCTGTATTAATTAGTGTTTACTAGAATGAAACCAAACGGAGTTTCTGTGTTATCGCTTGATCTGATAGAAATAGTAGTCGCGTATCCCTAAAATTACAACTCACCTCCTAAAAATAAAGGACACACAAGATAATGTGATTCTACATATACAACAAACAATTGGCACTCCGTCGGTTACGACGACGAGTATTGATCCGATCAATGGAACAGCATGCTCGTGAAATTAACGAGCAAGTGGCTGAAAACTCCAAACACGCGTACCTCTTACATAGTTCTCAGGGAGATTCAGTATGACACGTTATGTGACAAAGCAGACCCTCTGAAATACAAGTACTTTCATTTTTGAGAGCTGAGTGGACTGGGGCAATGTGAAATAAAATATCTTGCTCAAGGACACCAGGCGCCGCCGAGAATCGAACTCATGACCTTGCGATTGTGAGTGGAATACTACTAAGTCATACGCCTTCACATTCTAGAGATATCAAATATGAAAACAAAAGCAAAATAACAAAAATGACGGGAGTGTCATATCTGGAATGCTTTTTGATCATCGGTCTGCTTGATAAGAGTTGATCTGGAGTTAAATGGTAATGACGTCTACTTAGAATTTAATGCTCGCATCTACTTCCACTTGAACCGGCTTATTTCACTTGTTTTCCTATTTCTGATTATAAATATTATTATCTAATCTCTAGGTACGCACCCCACACAAAACACTAATAACAAACATTACTCAACATTTCTCTGATTTGAAAGTCAACCATTCATTTCAAGCTGCCAACCCGCTTCCGCATGTAGTCCTCCAGCAATACATTGACCTTTCAACTTTCAATAAGTACTTTAGCCCGCACCAGCCTCACGCATCTTCTCCATCCCGCTAATGCCAGCGAAACGACCCTCTTACCCACAGGTTAATGACCTTGACGTGGCTTTCACTCCTATTACACAAACATTAGAAATAGTACTTGTATAAGAAGCACCGCAGTAGCCGTGGTGTTAAGATTACTGGTGGTGGTAAACAACTTGTGTTCAATTCTCAGTTGTAGATACTTCCATACATCTCAGATTCCGCTAATGTCCTTTACAAAGTCAAGAACGTTGTAATTTGATTCCACATACGTGGAAGTTGATAGGGTTCATTACCCGTTCATGGATGTTTGTGATCACTAAAGATTAACCAGTTGATTTTGTTTATAAAATTAGTCCGGGAGATGTCTATCATGTCACGAGACGGCAACTTGGCAGTGTCGTTGGAGATATTACCTCGCGGTATTTGTTTTGATACTCTGCGAACTGAGTTCAAATTCCGCTCGGATCAACTTTGTCTTTCTTCCTTTTGTGATCAATAAAAAAGGACCAATCCAGGCGGTAGCTTGGCAGAATTTTAGTGGGACGGAAACAGAAGAGGCGGAAACAGAAGAGATGAAGGAGAGGAAGCGACAAAAACTTCACAGAAAATTAAATTTAAAAAGTAGTGTCTCCTGTTTTAAGGGAACAAATCCAAACGTTGTGCTGATTTGTCTTCAAGTAATGAGATGCCTTGCGGTAGCTGATTCGCTCCTTTGTGTTTAAAGCAACCCCTGCTATGACAGTGGTTCTACTCTGTAAACACCCAAGATGGCGGCCTTTCCCTTGGATAAATGTCGCTGGCGTGCGTGGACAACTGCCTCAAAGCAACTTACCTAGACCTATACATACATGAACAAATGCATCCTCAAATTAGACCGATAGAGGCCCTACACCGGATCATGAGATAAAATGGTGGTTGAATTGTGGAATCAGTAGAGCAACGGATAAAATATCTTGTGATATTTATTTAAGTTAAGGTGGCGAGCTGTCAGGATCGTTACCGCCTCTGGTAAAATGCTTAGCGGCATTTCGTTCGTCTTTATGTTCTGAATTCAAATTCTGCCGAAGTCAACTTTGTCTTTCTTCTTTCCGGGACCGACAAAATAAATACCAGTTAAGTACTGGGGTCGATGTAATTGATTTATCCCCAACCCCAAACTTGCTGACCTTGTGCCAAAACTTGACATCGATATCTACTTAGGGTTTCTTCTTTTTTTTTACTTTCTAAGTTCAAATCCCATCAGGGCCGACTGAGATCAAATCCTGCCTGACCTTTCATTCATACCTCGAAGTCACTAAAATAAATACCAACCAATCAAGGCTTATCAGAGGAGGTGCAAAAGGTGTGTCATATCCGGGTCCGAAAGCATTCTTAGGTTTCAGAAATTATTTGCATATATAAAAGATTAAAGTCCACAATAGGAATTTGGGCCCGAGAGATACTTTGTACCCCCTGATATGATTCTTTTCTGAAGTGTACTCCCTGATAGGGTTCCTTTCTGAAGCCTTGTAACTAAGCACTGAGATCAGTTTAATCGACCATAACTTCTCATAAAATGTTTGACCTTGTGTCTGGTAGAATCGTTTGTGCATTGGATAAAATATCTTGAAGTATTTGTTCTGACATTTGTCGTTCTAAGCTCAAATCCAGCTGAGGTCAAATTTGCGTTTTGTGATTCCAGGGTTGATAAATAAAGTACCAGCCAAGTCCTGAGCCAATTTTCGTCGTCAGTAGCATTTCTGACATTCTGTCTATGCCGTCTCAGATGATTATTTAGTCTCACTACAGATCTGCACGCATGTACGCGCGAGCGCATGCACACACACACACACACACACACACACACACACACACACACACACACACACACACACACACACACA
>NC_068983.1:36868519-36873153 GCF_001194135.2 Octopus bimaculoides | reverse complement strand
TATTATATATATATATATATATATATATATATATATACACACATACATATATGTATATATTAATGTGAGTATGTCTGTCCCCCACCATCGCTCGACAACTGTGCTGGTTTGTTTACGTCTCTGTAACTTAGCAGTTCGTCTAAAGAAGCCGAGTGAATAAATACCAGGTTTAAAAAGTAAGTACTGTTTTCGATCTATTCCTCTAAATCCTCGAAGACGATGCCCCAGCATGGCCGCACTCTAATGACTGAAACAAGTAAAAGACGAAAAGATCAAGAGACGTCACCGACCGGTGAATCTTTTTTAAATTAACGATTCATTATTTTTCTCAGATCAGAGACACCTTCTACATGCTTTTAGGAATTTGTAGTTCACTCTTGGTACTAAAAAGAGGTTTCCCACCTTTACAGAACGCAGTCTTACGGTGTGTTAGAATTAGCAGTAAAACCTACTGCAGATCACATCATAAATATGAAGGACACGTTGGATTAACAATGTCTGATTAATGAAACGATGATCATAGCTGAAACACATTTGATAAAAGGTTTGCTGGATCGAGATTAACCTGAGGCTAAACAACAATAACTTAAAGGTAGGTGAACTCAACCGTTGAGAAAAATCGTCTGGGAAATATATACCACGATATGACAGTGCCAAGTTTCGAACTGCTGATCACTCGATACCCGATGAACTCAACATCTGCACACCGATGGATACTTTGTTATATACAATTAACCGGAAGCAGTAGTTTGAGCTCAGCATCATATAAACATGAAACGCTCGTTAAACTGCACAACACACCCGCTACTTACAAACGAAAATTGCCCATCTACGCGATACTAATTCACAGCTCGGTAGTCAAGAGTGAAAAGAGACACCGTAAAGTCAAATGTCGCGGCCAGGACAAACAACTCGTCTACCCACTTCGGTTTGTTGGCTGACATCATATCAAGCCAGCTGCGAATCACACCGTTTTGGAAATACGAGACGTGTATCAAAGTTGATGAACTATCAAGGTACTTATTTCGTCATTAACGTTTAGAGAGCTAACACTCCTCGCGTATTACGGCTACATCTTCACTGTAATGAGGTTTGTCGACGATCAGTCATATGTCTAACGCTCACCACGTTTCTGACTGCTTACTCACAATAGGTATTACACTCCCCATAGACACTGATTATTAAACTACTAGAGTGTGATGACTTCGTAAAGCGGAGTACAGCTGCTTACGGAGTCATTACATACGTACACATGTGTGTGCATTGTGTGTGTATGTGGGTATGTGTGTGTACTTACATATACATACATACACATACATACATACATACATACATACATACATACACATACATACATACATACATATGTGCGTCTGTTGTATATAAATATTAAGTATACATATTTACTTTTATATTTTAATATAGTCATACATTTATTTGTGTGTGAGTGTATACACGAATATAAACATCATACACACACACACACACACACACGCACATACGCGTGCGCACGTACATAGGAAGAGTGCTGTGGAAAGGGTACAAATTCACGGTGGTGGTGCAGCATGATGGCAGCTGCATGACTGAAGGTGTAGGCGTGGCTGTATGGTAAGAAGTTTTGCTTCCCAACCACTTGGTTCCGTGTTCAATCCTGTTGCGTGTCACCTTGGACAGGTGTCTTCTGTTATAGCCACAGGCCAACCAAAGTCACGTGAGTGGATTTAGAAAGCGGAAACTGAATGAAGTTCGTCGTGCATGTATGTACGTATTTTTGTATGTGTGTGTGTGTGTGTGTGTTTTGTGTGTCTATGTGTGCGTCTATGTGTGTGTCTTTTCCTCGCAAAGAAAAATTAGTCTACATCATTTGTTCAAGGCAAGTTTGGAACCAAGGAAAGATAACTCCAGATAGAAAAAGTTGATTTTGATAGGCTTTTTTACTCTGTTTAGATTTCAAATTTTCAGCATGGAAATCTTCTTTCTTTCTTTCTTTCTTTCTTTCTTTCTTTCTTCCTTTCTTTTCAGAAGGAGAGGTTATGCGTCTTATGCCTGATTTCTTCTCTATAGAGGAATAAATATCTGTTGTTATTAAGATGTGGTACCTTTCCCTAAGTGCCACATCTTATGTAGCAATGTGTCTCATTTACAATGGCATGATTAAATTTCATTGAAGTTTTGTTAGGTCTTCTATTTTTGAATTTCCAGATGTATTGCGACAAACATGTTGAAGTGATTCTTGTAGTTCTGACGGAATGCATGTGATGTGTATATTTGATCTTAGTATTCTCTTACCTCCCCTCTTCTTACCCTACCTACCTCTCTCTCTCTCTCTCTCTCTGTCGTTCTTTATACATGTGTGAGTGCGTTTGTGCCTGTATAGATCACTGAGAGAGTTTTCCCAGTGATCCATACAGTAAGGAAACCATGGACTAGCGTCTAGATGTCTGGTTTCGCAACACTAATCTTGACAACGACCTTTCTTCATCCACAAACTAACAGGTAGCCGATTGCGACTGGTCCATTTACCACGAAAAAGGTTTTAAAATGCCTGAAAGGATTAAGAAACCAAGTAGCAAGTCAAACGTCGCAGCCGTCATCAGAAAGTCTTTACTCTTCCAGAAATACTTGTAGTACTTATGTAACGAAATCTGTAACGGGAACAAACCAACTGTCCCCCTAAAGTATTTAATTATTCTACTTCCATAGTATTACAGAGGAATTATGCTCTCCCATCCACCCTAGCTTCAAAAATCTACAATTTTATGCTCGTTTTTAGAATGGTACACAGCTCAATGTGGTCAGTGACTTGAAATACCTTAGGTTTATGTAGATGACAGTAAGAAGACCATTCTGACGTACAAGGAGCTGGTTTGGAGAACCTGTTACGATCACTAAGACATCTGGCAGTCAAATATTACAAAGACAATAATGCTGGTGCTGTGCTCTTCAAAGCATGTGTACAAAGCATTTATCTCCATGAGTCCTAAACATAGTCTACGAAAGAGAATCTTCAAGATCGTCATGATGGTACATATACCATGTTTCTCATGAAGGTTCAAATATCTCAGGGTGAGATATTTGATGAGTAGATGGGTAGATTTGCTTGTATATATATATATATATATATATATATATATATATATATATATATATATATACTAGCAAATCTACCCATCTACGATGAAGCCATAAAATGAGGGAAGGGTGTCATAACAGCAGTATGTATTGAGAGATGTGTAAATGGGCTTGATAGATTACTGGGTTATGTCTTAGAGAAATTACGTTATTGTTGGTGATACAGCAATCTATTGTAGCTATATTACATGTGTTTGTGACTATGTGACATGTGATGACGATTCACTCTCGAACTGAAATAGGCTCCCAGTATCATGAATGGTTGTGTGGACCACTCCTAACGAAAGCCAGAGCTTCCTGCGACCACTACGCAAAAAGTATTAAGAAAAAAATGTTATTTAAATATACTTTTATTTTAGTTCTTTACACTATTTTACGCTTGCTTATACACTTATACATTCAAAGTTCACAAATTTCCTTGCTTAAATAATGAATCATATTCCTTTCGATACTATCAATATGATTACAAAACTTCTTTGTAGACGATATTTTCTGTTTGGTTGACACTAATTATCAAATTACTGGAGTCCGTTGCTCTACTCATAGCGACGTATAACCGGTCTTGTGTAAACATCGCAGTGGGTAAAAAATACACCAACTCGATCTTAAGTCTGGCCCTGTGCCTTGTTTTCTGCGAATACGCGAGCGGAATCTTTAGGGTTGCAAAAAATCAAACTAAGACTTACCTTTCACTGTTCTATACGACTAATGTCTGGATGTTCTGGTACCATGGGTTATTTTGATTGACAAAACTGACATGCAAACAACAGCCGCTTCGATTAACCGTTTCGAATCCTGCTCAAGACTGACACACTTCAATAACCACTAAATAATCACACACACTATATACTGACACACACTTTATCCATTTTATGTTCGCTATTAACCGTCCTCGCAACCCGCTTGTATCTACGATGGGGCCACGAACTATACGATGAAAACCCAGAGTTACTCGTGGTCGGTGAATTTTTAATAAAAATGCGAAGATGGTTTATCAATTCAAAAATCGATATTCACGAAATAATCATACTTTCTGATTTTTTGTTTTAATGCTAAAAACCTTCCTCACGACCGTCTTTGTAATCCCGAAAAATATCGTAGCCATTGGTCTAACCGCTCGGCCGTGAAAAGGGAACAGACGAAGAGACAGACAGACGGACATAACGCCCATTATAGTAAGATAGCAAATCTGTCCCTCTCCGATGGGAAATAAAGGGATAGTATCGCAAATCTAAACCCTTTAAATTCACGAACTTACGGGGAGTGGTGGTGAATACAGAGTTAATCCTCGTCTCCGGAATTTTAACAAAGGGGATTTATTAATACAAAATTTAATATCCACTAAATAACATACTTTTTCACATTTTTTTCGCTAAAATCCTTCTTGATTACCTCCTTCGTAATCCCGAAAAACATCGTGACCATTGGTCCAACCGTTTGACCGCGAAGAGGGAACCCACGGATATAACGCCCATTATAGTAAGATATATATATATATAAGA
>NC_068983.1:36863645-36868020 GCF_001194135.2 Octopus bimaculoides | reverse complement strand
ATATATATATATATATATATATATATATATATATATACATACTAGTTGAGCATCTCATCTTTACTGGGTAATTTTTACTGGCGAACTTTCCGGGATGGTACACCCACTTAAGTTGGATCCTCTCCGTTTTGACGGAGATTTTTCAATTTTTTTCTCCCCACAACCTTACAAATGAAGCTTTTTATGAAATATATTTGGGAAAATTTATGAGTTTTTTTTTTTTCAAATCTCCCTCCTCCTCTCAATACCGATTTTGGTCAATTTTGTTTTGCACTGCGCACTTAAAAAGGACAGAAAATCCTTGAAGGTTTAAAAAAAGATAAAACTTTTGGAAATGGCAGTCACCGTTACAATCCTGACTTCCTTTATTTTCAAACAGAAGAATGAAACGTAATTTAAAAACAATAGTGTAACCCTTTTAAATTTTTTCATTAACTGCGCGTCTCTATAAATCCTAAAATTTCGGCTTTTTTCTCAATTCTTTTTTTAAATCATAGTTTTAAAATATGGACAGTCCGAATCTGCAATTTGTTTCTGGTTATAATTTCAAAATAATTTCCAGGAGAAAAGATGTGTGATTTAAGGGAGATTTAGCTGTTGTTTCTAGCACACCCCACGACCACCTTCTACCTTATTTATTTCTTTGTCACTCTGACATATACATACATAGATAGAGAGAAACACATTGGTGATGAAAGATAAAGAGTGGGAGAGTTGTCAATCTAAAAGATAAGTTATTTCTCGAAGAAAATTATATATTTTTATTATTATTTATGGACGATCTCTCCTTCATGATGCAGATTTCGAAGATCAAATTAGTTTTTCTCGAGGATGCACCGTTTCTGAGTCTTTTGGGGCTAAACACACATGTATAACCACTTACACTCACATTTACTTACAAGGCTTTGGTCGACCCGAAACTACAGCGGAAGACTCTAGCCTAAGATGTCACGCTGTGGGACTGAACCCAGATTCATGTAGTTGGGAAGTAAACTTCTCACCACAGTTTATTTATTTTTGTATTTGCTCTCAGTATAGTCACAATTTCCATAATGCTTTGTTTGATATAGAGAGCCCACAAGGAATCAACAATGGTCTACGTATGACTAAAAAAGGAGATAAGAAGCTTGATGGCATCAGGCTCTGTGGACAGAAAATTCCCGAGGATCCATTCAGGAGCTCATCCTGTGAGCCATATCAACTTTATTGTTGAAGTGGGCGCTGAAGCTCAGGCTTGTTTTGGCCACAATTACTCCTAGTTCTCTGATACTGTTAGTTACGATGAACAATCATCTTAAGAGAATCGATTATGACGGTTTAACTTTATATTCTTTTCCAAAGATTAAATATCCTTTCGTTTAGCAGCATGTTTTTTTCCCTGCCAGTTGGTTTACAACACATATAGATCAGACAGTGCCACTTTCGCATGCGGCCCACATGGTCATTTACGCTTTAGTGTGCAGTCTACTCCTAACCCTAACCTCTAATCAGATCATTACCTCAATGTAGGCTATAGAAACTGTGGTAGTCCGCACTCTAAAGTAACACCGATCAGACTGCAGTTTTCGGCTTACTTTTCCGTTGGCAACTTTCTGAAACTTTGGGTTATCTGCGAATAGTTATATTTTGCTATTTGATGACTTTTGTGATGCCATTTAGATTAAACTATGAAGAAAAGGGGACCCAAAACAGCCCCTTGTGGACTTCAGTGAATTCCATCGATCATAACGTTTTGGGTTTCACTTATCAGAAAATACTTCAGTGTAGTAGCTTTCCATGGATTCTAATGTTGGATAATGTTAACAAGTGAACGGTTGAATGTTGTGGTCGCCTCTGTCGAAGGCCTTGCTTAACATTTTAGCATTCAAACAGGTTTTATCAAACCCAAATATTCTACCCGTTTTATGCTGAAACTGACCAGAACCAACCGCTCACACTTACCTACAATGTCATTCTAAAAATAAACAAAGACATCATCGAAATCTCAAAGCTACAAGATAACGTACGGTTTATTTCGTAACAATGTGAATGAGTATTAAATTTGACAGAGTAGTCTGAACGCTAAAAAGTGAAGTTAAGCTAACATATATATTTAATATGAGAAGTTTTGGTATCAGAACAACAACCAAAATGCACGTAAGGCTATGTAAGTGCTGCGGAAGGACCGCTTTTAGACTCCCGGTTCGATAATAGTACGAGTGAGGAGTCTAACATGGGTCGTGTGTGAGCGTGTATATGTTAAATAAAATGGGACAACAAAGCCAAGGCAGTGTGAAATTTCGAGGACATTTATAAAAAGAGAGGTCGTCTTACAGCTGTTTCAGGGATCTAAAGGATATCCCATCCTTAAATAGAAGGAAATAGTAGAGTTCGACATAAGAAGTTATTTTGAAAAGGGAGATATATAGGAAGTATAAAGGGAAAACATCCAACATATATTTTTATTTTTATTCTCATATTTCCCTTTATTGAACTATATTTCTTATATATTTCTGGTATTGAACTCTACTATTTTCTTCTATTTAACTCTCTCACATCGTCTCTGACGATGGGATATCCTTTATATCCCCGAAACAGGTGTAAGACTACTTCTCTCTTTATAAATGTCCTAGAAAGTTTACACTGCTTTGGTTTTGTTGTCTCATTTTATTTAATACATACATACGTACATACATACATACATACATATATATATATATATATATATATATAAATAATAATACAAATAATATGTGAGTATATGCATATATACGTACATGTATGTACATACCTACATCTACATGTATATAGATGCATATCTGGGTACAGGACGTTACAAAAAAACGTGGACAAAATGAGAAACAGAACATAAATAGAGGACAGAAAACACACAGGCCACATAGAGAATATTTCTTTCATCAGCTGCCACCATTCTAAAACTAAGCGTTTCGAAGAGTTAGGGCAGGACGCATTGTTAGAATGGCTCTTCCCGCGGAAACAAATTAAATTTGTAACGCGGAGGAATGTAGTGGCGAACAGAAAACAAGACAGGAAAACGAAACAGTGATAATAAAGAAGCAGGGCCATAAGGCCAGACGTGAAAAAAAAATGTCTGCATACTGAACGCTGTGATGTGACGAACTGGAAGGAAGAGAGAAGAAAAAAGTTCGTGCGAGCTTGGCAATGGCCAAGATAGAAAAGGAGGAAGTAGCCGGACACACGTGACCAGCGAGAGGTAAGAAGAAAGAGTGGTAGAGGGAGGAAAAAGGGGAAGAAGTAGAATATAGGTGAGCAACGAGAGACGGGGAGGAAGAGAGAAATATATAGTAGTGAAGGGGGAAGTGAAGAACAACAGAAGGAAGAACGAGAGGGGGAGAAAGATACAAAGATAGATAGAGTCGCGTCAGAAATATAAAGTTAAAACTTACTTGCAAAGATGACGCGTGCGTTCGATCATGTAATAATACAAATAATATGTGAGTATATGCATATATACGTACATGTATGTACATATCTAAATCTACATGTATATATATATAGATGCATATCTGGGTACAGGACATGATATTTGTGTTTGAGTATTTTACAAAAATATCAAGGTCTTCATTCGTTTATACATTTTATGTAATATTCTGCGGTTGATTTTTAGTTTGTGGGCAATTTTGATTTAGTGGATCGTTTTCCCTTCTATGCATCCTGTTAACCAGGATTTGCTTGAGTGCTGGCAGAGGTTATTATCTGGGTTTTTACATATCCGCTTTCACATACTGTATGTATTATACACACACACAGTCACACACACGTATATACATATGAGTATGTATATATATATAGTTACATAAAAATTTGTGCGTCAGAAAAAAGACACAGGCAATCATATTTCGGTTAACAGAGTGGGTATATTGTTAATATGATACAATATATTCTCATATCAGCCAATTTAGCAATGCGTTTCCCACCAGGAGTTGAGAAAAACCTTGACAATCATCAGAGAAGAGTGAAAGGAGATCACGTCTTGCCATTCATTTCACCCTTTTTTGATAATTGCCGGGGTGTTTCTCAACCCTTGGTATGAAACAGATTCGTAAATTAGCTGATATGAGAATACAATACTGTATTTAATAAATATGTGTACACACACACTCACATACATGTGGATGTTATCGTATATATATATACGACGGGCTTCTTTCAGTTTCCATCTACTAAATCCAGTCACAAGGCTTTGGTCGGCCCGAGGCTATAGTAGAAGACAGTTGGTATGAAACAGATTCGTAAAGTAGTTGATATGAGAATACAATACTGTATTTTATAAATGATATGTGTACACACACACTCACATACATGTGGATGTTATCGTATATATATATATATATATATATATATATATATATAT
>NC_068983.1:36849827-36863193 GCF_001194135.2 Octopus bimaculoides | reverse complement strand
TATATATATATATATATATATATATATATATATATAGAGAGAGAGAGAGAGAGAGAGAGAGAGAGAGAGAGAGAGAGAGAGAGAGCGTGTGTGTGTGTGTTCGGGCTAATTTGGACGATTTTCTTATGTCTTCTTTTTTCAGAAACAATTTTATGTATTGATAAAATTGATAAACAGTCGAGGGCGCTGGAGAGCATAAAGGTTAAAGTTGTTGAGAAAAAGTTAGCGGACATGAAAGCCATCTAAATATTGTATCATGAATTCGCGCCGAGTATCAGTATGCCAACATCGTAACTGCTGCTCTGTGAACACTGCAAAGATTTGTAAGACGTGTTCTACGTTTTGTGAAAACCAAGTTGCCCTAAATGTGTTGGTCTTTGGGTGTACCTTTAGTGAGCGTGACGTCATGCCACCCACATCTTTGAACGGGGTCTTAGATTCAATTGAGATGGCTATGTGTAACTGTTGCAGATGTCAAACCTTGGTTAGAGAAAGTTATTGCTGGAAGGCCATATGTGAGACAGCAGGATTTGATTCCTTGCCGTACCATTGGAAAGAGCTCGAAGTGATTGTCGACGAATTTTTATGACTTTACCAGCCCCAATTTCTGGCTTCCTAATCCTACCGAATGTAATCACATGGATTACTATATGTGGGTCGCAGTTGATAAAGATGCCAATCACTCTGCCTGTAACACCAAGGACGAGCGGGTGGCCATGAACAAGAGGGTATTGGAGGATCCTCCCAAGGACACAGTGAGCAATGCATGTGCCAGGTTCCCGAGCCGTCTTGAGGTGGAAAGTGAGGGCGGCTACTTTGAATAAACTTTGTTATTTGTCAGCCATAAACTAGTTCAGTGGTTCCCATAATCTAGTTCAGTGGATGGCATTGCCCCTCTGAAGGCGGTGGAAAGTTCCAAGGGAGCGTTGGAGAAAAGTGAGGCGATAATAGGGTAGCGATTCATGTAAAAAGTTGGATGATAATGGGGTAGCGATTCATGTAAAAACTTTTCTACTCTAGGTACAAAGCCAGAAATTTTTGGGGAGGGGCCAGTCGATTACATCAACCCAAGTACGCAACTGGTACTTAACTTATCGATCCCGAAAGGATGAAAGGCAAAGTCGACCTCAGCGGAATTTGAACTCAGAACGTAAAGACGGACGAAATACCGCTAAGCATTTCACCCGGTGTACTAACGTTTCTTATTTCTTTATTGCCCACAAGGGGCTAAACATAGACGGAACAAACAAGTACAGACAAAGGGATTAAGTCGATTACATCAACCCCAGTGCGTAACTGGTACTTAATTTATCGACCCTGAAAGGATGAAAGGCAAAGTCGCTGCCAGCTCGTCGCCTTGCTATGCGTGTAAAAGCAACACAAGAATGGGTTCATTAGGTTAAGTTTTATTTTTGAAAAACAGTTATTTTTGAATTTGCTTCAGAAAGAGTAAGTGTCTGTGATGGTGGGGTGGGGTGTTAGGGATGTGGCCCGGGTTTCAAGGGGGCGACAGCCCGAAAAAGTTTGGGAAACTAGTTGATATCTCGTTATTTTTTTTAAAAAGATACTTCACTTTTGGATGAGACATTGCTTTCTTTTACTTTTATGCAAACTGTCAAATCTAGTCCGAGTACCCCGTGTGTATGTGTATATATATATATATATGTGTGTGTGTGTGTGTGTGCGCTCTTTGACAGCCAATGTTGGTTTGTTTACACCCTCGTAACTTAGCGGTTCAGCCAAAGAACCGATAGAAAAAGTACTGGGTTTGGAAAATATGTACTGGGGTCGCTTTGTTTGACTAAATACTTCAAGGCCGTGCCCCAGTCTGGCCTTGTATATTATATAATATGCGTGTTTAATATATATATATATATATATATATATATATGCATATATATATAATGTATATTTTATGTATATCATACATGTATTCATATACACAAAGATATGTATATATACATATACATGCGAGTGTATATAATAGTGTGTGTGTGTGTGAAGTTGTTCTCATATATAAAATATTTATATTTTATGGCATGCTAGGTCTTTTCTCCATTCACTGATGTCGCTACTGTTGTAAAGATATGAGTTGTAATAATAATAATAATTAAGCAGTCGGCAATCAACAAACAAATAAACAAACGGGTCGACAAAATCCTGTTGAGTCACGGACGTTCCGTCACAGGTGGCGCAGCGATTTATTGAAGAAACACATCATGTAGGCTTGTCTTTTAAACAATTACTAACAATAGAAAGAATGTAACCACAAGGGAAGAAGAAAGGGGAAGAGAGAGAGAGAGAGAGAGAGAGCGGGAAATAGTTACGATGTGAGGCGGTGTATGTATGTATGGATGTATGTAAGCGGGCCCTATGACACATATATAATACATATATATATACCTGAGAGTCTGCCAGCTGACAGTAAAAGCTTTGGAAACTTTGGACAGTTCTGACTGAAGCAAGGAATTAGAAAAATATACCCTTACAAGTTTACTTCAAACTATATATATATATATATATATATATATACACACACATTATTTTTCTTTTCTTACACATCTTTGTTTTATATTCATTTTAAAGAAAGCCGGATTTGTTGGAAGTAATCTTTCGGGTTACTTAAAAAAAAATATTAATAATATTAACAGGAAATCAAAACTAAAAATCAAACCGTAAGTATTATTCTTTCGAAGTATTTCTCTATATATTCTTAAGCTTATTCTTGTACGTGTATGTCTATGCTCGTTTTCGTCTATTTTACTATTTCTCTCTTCTTACTATCTCACTCAGTGTTTGCTTGTTTTGTTTTCATGTTCGTATTTGATATTCATGTTTTCTAACGTTGACACAACGCCTTAAACTATAGGGGAAAGGTCAGAGACAGTCGATTAAATCAAACATATGATTTAAGTGATATTTTTAAATATATTTTATAGAACCCTGTTGAGGGCTCCTCATTTCAGCAAGATTTAAAACCGAACGTAATTTGTGAATGATTTCTTAACGTAAGCACAACACCACAATTACGTGGCGGTGATTTGAAGAGTATAGCAACGAATAGTGTTTATTCTATCATCCGGGGGGTTGCTGGTGGGGGAAGAAATGATATAGTCGATCCCTGATAGAATAGGGACTAGGTACACGAGTGAGTCGTCTTTTTTTTTTAATTTTTTTTTACCATTCCAATAGCCTTTCGTAACTGATGTAATCACAAGAACTATACCTGGCATATTCTATCGATCATAGGTTTACATAGTTCCTATGTATGTTGCATCGTTCATGAATTTTCCAAATACCTTAGTAAGACGAGTAAAAATGAAGTGGTTCCTACTGGGCTTTGAAACCGGTTCGCAGTCACACGACCGGCAGTTTTGAGGTTGGGGAGGGGTGGATGCTAGTCGATTCCTTCGATCTCAGGTCTTGACCATTTTTTTCTTTTTTTTTTTTTTCTCTTTTATTGATTCCGAAAGGATGAAAGTTAAAGTTGGCTTCGACAGAATTTGAACCAAAAATGTAAAGAATCGGAAGATGTACCTTAAAAGAAAATTTCGACGCTCTAACGATTCTGCCAGTTTGCTGATAATGATAGTTCCTGGTTTAGTTGTAAGGCCAGTAATTTTGATGGAGGAAACCAGTTGAGTATATTGACCCCATAATTAACTGGTACTTTATTTTATCAATTCCGAAAGAATAAAAGGCAAAGCTGACCTCTTGACTTTAGTGCGATTTGAACCCAGAATACAAAGAGCCGGAATAAATACTGCATGACATTTTGGTCGATGCGCTAACAATTCTGCTAATCCACCGCCCCATTTATAAATGTTTATGTTTCTAATTTAGGCACAAGGTAACATAATTTAGGGGTAGGGTTAGTTCATACCACAGATCCCAGTACTTGCCTAGTGGGTTTTTTTTATCGACCCCAGAAAGAATGAAAAGTAAAATTGGCCTCGGTGCGATTTCAACTCAGAACGTAAAATGCCGGAACAAATTTTTGCGTAGCATTTTATCCAATGTTCTAATTATTTGTCGAGTCACCAATCTGAAGGCAAAAGAAAATAGTTACCTCCAGCATAGGTAGACTTGTTACAAATTTTAGAGGTGGGTGTTGCCCATCATGTCGACCCTAGAATTTTGACGGGTATTCATTTTATTAACCCTCGGAGAGATGAAAGTCGAAGTGGACCCTGGTGGGGTTTCCAACGCAGACGCAAAAGAGACGGAATTAAACATTGCAAGGTATTTTCTCCTATTATAATTATAATAATCCTTTCTACTGTAGGCACAAAACCTGAAATTTTGAAAGAGGGGGTAAGTCGATCACATTGACCCCAGTACTTGACTAGTACTTAATTCATCGACCCCGAAAGGGTGAAAGGTGAAGTCGACCTCGGTGGAATTTGAATTCATAACGTACAGACAGACGAAATGCCGCTAAGCATTTTCCCCGGCGTGGTAACGATTCTGCCAGCTCGCCGCCTTTATAATAATAATAATAATAATACTAAAACTACGTTCCTGAATGTCCTTGTGGTACGGGTGATGGCAGTGGGGATGGCAGCCAAATGAAGCCGCGTAATGCTTCTAACCGGATATCGAAACAGTACTACTGGTTTTGATTTGCTGAAAAATTGGCTGGCATCGTGTCAGGCGATCACATACTAGAACAAAAGAAAGAAGGAACGACGAATACATACAAACTAGAAAGTTCACAAGGTGGGTGCTTTAGCCACCCGGTTGGTATGTATGAAATGTTATGAATGTGCCGAATCATTCCGAAATTTATCTCTCGATAAATATTGTTTATGGCCGGCACGACTGTTATAGTGGTGGTGGTGGTAGTAGTAGTAGTTTTAACAGAAAAAACTACACCGAGGAATAATACACACTAAATCATAAGGTAACCGGTCTTTATGAATGAATATGACGTAATACGAGAGACGCCACTCGTTCGTTACTACTACTACTACTACTACTACTACTACTCTCTCGTCCACATTACTCTCTCGCTTTCTGTCTCTCTTTCCTATCCCATGGAGAAATTGTAATTTTCTACATACGACCATTATCGCACTGTCTTCTCCACGTTCCACACATTTTCAACGTGAAGGCGACAGAATTTCATTCTGAACTAATCAGCTGGCATTCGCACACACGCATACTCACACACGTGCGCGCATGTACGCGGACACACACACACACGTATAGAGTTTAGTTCGTGGAAAGACAACACACGTGATCTTTTTTTAGGGGTGTTTCCGAGAGTGGAGGAGGAGAGGTTGAGAAGACCTCCACTACTCACTGGTTACAGCAGCAGGGAGCGAAAGCGTCGAGTTATTCTCAGACTGGAGGCCGGCTCTGAATGTTTGTAACAGAGTAGACTCCACTTAAGTTACTCGAGAAAGCCGGATGATGAAGTGAAACTGGTTGTTGGATCAAGTACACACACATACACGCACGTGATCCCTTTACTCCCGTGATCCCTTTACTCTTTGGAGTCGTAGAGGCATCCTCGTGACTTACAGTGTGTCTTAGGCATTTTTAGACCCGGTGGTGTCTATTATTTTCCAGGACTGATCCCAGGCGATTTCTGAAAGAAAGAAAAGAATCACCTTCAGTCAGGGTGTGAAATCTTATTTATTGATCCCGAAAGGATGAAAGGCAATACTGACATCGGTGGAATTTGAACTCAGAACGTAAAGAGACGGAAGAAATACCGCAAAGCAACCTATTCAACACTTTAACGACTCTGTCAACTCAACTTCCTTGACCCGCATCTATGTACGTCTTCGAAAGATTTTAAAGAATATGTTTAATAACCTTATAAAACATGATAACCACCTGTGGAATATCACACTTCCAGTTATTCTGTGTATTTAGTAACAAGGTTGGGGAATAAATTAACCTGTCTATCAGCTATCCATGGAACGATTTGAACTTAGCTCTTCAAGGTATCGAAGAGTTTTTTTTTCTTTTCTTTCTCCATTTTTTTTTTGTCTTTCCTTTTTTTCTGTCTCCTTTTTTTTTTCCTTGTCACTATTACAGTTTCTTTCTACTTACAGCTGAATTGTATTCCCAGTGGTAACTATTTGTTATTACGTGAACTGGGCTGTCGAAGGTTTTAAGTGTTTGCCAGTCAGCTGCGACGCGAACAATAATAACAATCCTTTGTACTAAAGGCACACGGCGTGAAATGGCGGTGGGGAGGGAGAAGTCGATTTTATCGATCCCAGTGCGAAGCTGGTACTTAATTTATCGATTCCCAAAAGGATGAAGAGCAAAGTCGACCTCGGCAGCATTTTGAACTCAGAACGTAAAGACGAACGAAATGCCGCTAAGCATTTTGTCCGGCGTGTTAACGATTCCACCAGCTCGCCGCCTTCGTAATTAATAGTAATGCTAAACTTGAACATTTTACTCTATTAACCACGAAAAAAAAAAAGAAAAAAAAGCCGGTGGTATTCATGAATTAATAACTGATTCAGCTGATTCAGTAACTGATTATGGATAGGCCATGGTTTATATTTACAACTTTTCAACTACGTGAGGGTAGTGTGTGTGTCTTGTATGTATGTATATATATATATATATATATATATATATATATATATATATAGTAGTGTGTGTGTGTCTATATATACATATAGCTGTGTGCGTATGTTTATACACGATTAATTTTGAGGACGAAATGTGATAAAGAAACGCCATACCGTTTGGACAGCGAGGGAATTCCACCGCTGTTATAAATATAACGTTATGATGTCAGAGCCGAGTAAGACGCGGGGGGTAGCCCACGATAGTAAACTATGATGGAGCTTACCAAATAAAACCAGTTAAACTACACAACCTGGTTGGCATTGGTCGACACAGAGCTGCTGGCGTAGTACTTTACAATCTACATGATGTTGTAGCAAACACTTAGCGAAAGTCCAACGTGGGTATCTGACTGACGGCAGTTTTCATTGACATACGGAGATGATGCAGTATCTTTTTTTCTTTTCTTTCCTAAACAGCATTTCTCTTTATGTTACGATGGCCTCCAAACAAATAACAGGTGAGGTGTTTTTATCTTTTATTATATAACAATATTTTTCAGCGTACGAATATTCTTTAATCGGTGACACAATCTTATATCACGCTGTACAGACTTTTTACCTTGTTTTTTTAACTATTTTCAAAAGTCCCTTTTCGAAGGCTATAGTTCATTTTTATATTTTCCATGTATTTTTCTCTAATACTTTTTCTTTTCTCTCATCCTCTTCAAATCTACTCTTGATTGACTCTATCTAGAACTGTTACATAATGTGATTATATAAGAAAAACGCAGGTAGGAAATTTTCCAGTTCGTTTATTATCGTTAGTACAGTTCACTCCATACCGTTACATTAAATTTATTTAAAATGCTTTCGTCCGTTGTTTAAGTTTTAGTTGTCTTCAAAAGAAAAAAAAAAAATTGGCGAGAACTAAGTGTGTGTATTTGTAACATATTTGATACTACACGTGTTCTAAAAAAATATCTAAATATTTTTAGTAGCTTAGAAAAGAACGAAAGTGTGTAAAATAACCGAACACATGTGTTTTGCCGTTTTGAATGTAATTTCGTTAAACCTATAAATTCATCACTCGTTTTAAAAATCTACAGCTGATATAAACAGCAGATTAAAGTGCCGTTTTTGCTCATCTTTTGATAAATATATAATACTATTGAGTATTTAAGGAAGTTTAATTGTTATTTTGGACTGTTAGGGAAAGCCTTTTAGAATTATATCTTGGAGTATCGCTAAGATATAGAACTTAACTGAATTAAGATACAGTTTGCTACTATCAATAAATTGTTATGTATCAGTAAATACAACTGGAAAATAGAAAATACGGGTGGCAGATATAAGAAATTTCCTTAAATATTAGAAGAAAAAAAAATCCCCTCTAACTTAGAAACGATTGGAAGTTGGTATTCAGAGTTCTGACAATCAACAATCTAAAATATCGTCTGGAAGATAAAACACTTAAGTTTATTTTTAATCCCATAAAACGTACGGAATCAGTTGCGATTGTCGACACATGTTTTAGAAAACAAATTCAAAGAAACTCTTATTTCATTTAACTGCAAATATTTTCACACTCAATTTTAAATAATTTGATATTTACATCTAATATATATATATATATATATATATATATATATATATATATATGAATTCTGTTTATATTATTAACGTATAAGTAGTGGGGGATCGCTTTTTAAGTGAAGAACCAACCGTTTGGTTGTCATTAGTAGCAGAAATTCTGATGCAACTCTCGTCTCCCATTAGAACATCACATGATTCGATCCTGCTTATTGTAAAAGAAGAATACGGCTTCATTACAAGATATTCGCCAGAGTTATTGTCAACATTTTAACTTGTGATATCCGATTAGATTTGATATAATGGTATTTGCTTTTGTGTGTGTGTGTGAATGTTTGAATTATGTGGGCGAGCAGGGTGACTTAGCGCGTATCTAGAGAAGTAAAGTAGTGTGTTATTGATAGCGGAGTAGTATTTGAACTTTACCTCAAATATTTATGTGGGTGTTAAATGGGTGTGTTTTGTGTAACAACTACACAACGAATACGTGTGGGAGTTATACTGAAAGATAAAGATCGGGGTGGAAGGGAAGGGAGGGGGAAACATCTACTCTACCGCCAACTTCGCCAAGCCCTTTTTTTTCTTTTCAAACAATGCTGTGAGCGAGGGAAACAATTCGACGACTCCTCAATATGTATGTGTATGTATAAGCATAATGTGATCAGCGAATCGTCTTGCGTAATAGTTATAAATCTAACATTTTAAAATATATACACGTTATAAAAGTACTTAGAAGAACATTAAAAACGTCCAGGTAGATTTAAAAGGTTCTATTTTCTGATATCCACAGTTTGACGGAGCTTTGGAATAAACTCGAAGTCCCGTGCCTCTTGGGAAAGGGAAAAAGTAGTTTTTACTTCAGATTTTTTTAAATTCCTGTGTTTCAATGGCAGTTACGAGTGTGGTAAATATTTTTCCAAAAATTTCGTTCAATTTATTTATTTGTTTTTACATTGTTGCTCCCCATCCCATCTTTACCATTTCCTTTCTTCATGAGGTATGGGACTTCGAAGGACAGTTATTCCAAAACTCCGTCCGATGTTTGGTAAAACGATTAAATTCGAGTCCATTCAACACCGACCGAAAGAGCTGCTATTGAGTTACTCAACGTGCTAGAAATAGCAGCTAAATCTCCCTCAAGTTTCATTTTAATTTAAAGAAAGACTATTCATAGTCGTTGATATATAATGACTATATAGTGAATATAGTTAATTATATATAAACAAAACCCGATCTGGGCTGACTTGGGTACAGACAACAAGCAACATCAATAAAGTCGATCCAAGTTTCAATCTCCGATAACATCATAACACTCTCGAAAAGGGATGAATGTCATAGAATCACATTTCTTTCTTCTGCTAAATATCTTTAGCTTTGTGCTTACCCTGTTCTTTATTTATTCCTCTGTCTATCCTTATCAAACAAACTTAACCAGTCGTTCTAATTGCGACCATCCCATCTTAAACTTTTTTCTATCAGAGTGTAGGATGTGATTTAAATGAGATTTGACTCCCATTTCTAGCAGGTCCCCTGATCCTTTGTTGACTTCACATTTGTTATCTAAGAGTTAGTTATTCGTACTTTGAATAGGCAGAGGGCCAGACATTTATAGGAAAAGGGATTACTAATCGAATGGCACTCAATTGATGAAAGCCCCATTCTGGAGAGATGAGAGTTAAAGCTGAAACATACTGTCCTTAGAATTATGGCTTCAAATTTTGATACAAGACCAGTAACTAGGGGTGGGGAGGGTGTTAGTCGATTACATAGATTCCAGTATTTGACGGGTACTTTCTTTTATCGATCTCGAAAGGAAGAAAATGGTAGTATTTGAACTGAGAACATAAAGCGCTCGAAGAAATGCCGCTAAGCATTTTGTCCGACGAGCCAACTAATAACGTCCCTATTCAATGGGTATTTAAAGTACCCGAATCATATTTTGTTAGTCTGTATATATTGGAGAGTCTTGCTCGACGACCGGCTCAAAGCAGTAGCTTAATCCCCCTCAAATGGAACTCGAGTTTTAAGCAAGAGTACCTTTAATTCTTTATTGCCCACAGGGGGGGGGGCTAAACATAGAGGGGACAAACAAGGACAGACAAAGGGATTAAGTCGATTACATCGACCCCAGTGCGTTACTGGTACTTATTTAATCGACCATGATGGAATTTGAACTCGGAGTGTATAAAGACAGACGAAATACTGCTAAGCATTTCGCCCGGCGTTGCGAACGATTCTGCCAGCTCGCCGCACTTAAACAAGAGTATATTGGCTAATTTAAGATTAGATACCGCCAATTTTTTTTTTTAAGGTACAGATCATAAGTTTGTCCTGTCAAAGTTGACCAAGGGCTAAAGAACCTAGCCTCGCTCAACTTTTTAGTAAGAAATCTTACATTTACTTTATTAATCGTTAAGGAATAAGAATTACTGGTTTTCATCTTTTGAAAAAGTACAACGTCAGGTTCTGTAGAATATGAATGCTGTCCCTTATAATGGATTCTACTGATATTAATTAGTAATCGAAGTAGAAAGGGGTTAACTGAAGTTAAGGCGTTTTAACCCAATTATTTTACACACACACACACACGCACGCACGCACGCACGCACGCGCGCGCGCACATATGCATGCATATATATTCCTTTTCTTTGTTTCTTTCTCTTGGTCTTTATCTTTCTCTCTTTGTTACTTTTTTCTTTCTTTGTCTTTCACTTTTTTTTCGTTTACTTACTTTCTTTCTCTTGTTTCTCATTCTCTCCTTCCTTTCTTTCTCTCACTCTTTCTCTCTCTCTTACCGACTTCCTTCTTTACATTACATCTTCAAAAGCTTTAATCTTACTTTTCTATCATAAATTTCATTCCATTCTGAAAGAATTTTCTTTCAAACCAATTTTAAACTTGAATTGTTCAAACGTACGTAAAAACCAACTTGAAGCTGATCATTCACTGATATAAATATACGTTAACTTTAAACAAAAGCTGATTGATAAATTCCTTGTTGTATTCAGTTAGCGAACAGCTGGTGCAGGGTCACGTTTACTTGGTTTTCAGTCTATCGTGTTTATGTTAATCGTTATTGAGTGCCGATGTCGGTTCCCTTTCATGTGTTTTCAAATCAGGTCGTAACAATTATTCTATCTATTCATTGCTCAAAATTGCAATCCAATCGTTGTTAAACGGCGTGAAGAAAACGCAACAGAACAAAGGTCCTCCTTCAATTTCGACGATGAGCTTTCAGTTGTTCGATAAGTTATTTCAACGTCGTACATGTTAAATGGTCGAATACGTAACGGATTCTTTTTCTTTAATCTAAGAAAGTCCCAAACAAAGCCAGGCGCCACTTAGTGCAAAGGACTATGAAGGAGAAATTTTGACGAAAGGAAAGAATTTTATCCAACAAAAATGCGTACCTTTAATGTATTTCCTAGCACGAATCGGCCTGACACAATATATAACGAGACTGGACCTTTGCTATGCCGGTACAATCCATCTAACGGGCTTCTACACAGTTTCCGCCCATCTAATTGCTCTTTTTCACAAGGCATGAGTGGATCCGAGGGATAAAGACTGCACGTACTAGGATCGAAGCTAAGATTTTGTGATTCTAAAGTAACCTTCACTAAGCTATGTCTGTGCCTACATACAGCGGGTATGGCCATGACAAAACAGACTCGCTGCTTTAGGGGATCTGATCAAGTGAGGTACCTCATTGTGTTCAAGCCTTGCTGGAATCGACTTTTTCTTATATATTTTTCTTCCTTTGTAGACGATAAAGATACCAATATTTTAACTATTCAAACGACAATATTTTCATACCTTTTGTTCCTAAGATCTAATCACTATTCTGCTTTTCTCTGCTGCCGACCAAAGCATAATCGAAAGAAATCAATATATAGAAAACTTCGATTGGTTGCGTTCGATTTGGGCGGGGTTTGCCGCCCGTTGTGCGTTCGATTTGGGCGAGGTTTGCCGCCCGGCGAGCGTCCATTTAAGGCGAGATTAGCCGCCCAACAATTTCAATTCCCGATTGAAGCTACTCCGCCCCAGTTTTATTACCAATACCCTCAGGAAATTCGTGGATATCGCAAGTTTTCATTTCCCTTTCTCTTAAAATACAGAAACCTCCACTAACATAAAACTTAAGAAACCAATAATTTATATTCTGTTGTTAAAGTAGGAATTGCCTTGTGTAGGTTTTGGAACTGATTTCGCTCTAACAAATAATTCACACTGAGGGACAGTACTTCATTCCAGGTTCTGTAGTTTTTTTCTTTACTTTTATTTCAGTTTATGATGTAATTTTTTTACCAGTGTTACTTTAGCGTGCGGTCTACCGCAGTATCCATAGTCTATACACTGTGAAATGTCCTGATCTGGGTTAGGGTTAAACTGTACGCTAAAGTGTAAATGTCCGGTCTGTAACCGTTAAGCATAAGAGACATCGATGGAATTTCTATGTGATCGCTAAATCTGCTAGAAATAGCAGCGTGTCAAACCAGACTATTGATAAAACCAAAGGGATAATAGTTTGGGGGTACGCTTTTGCTGGCAAAAAAACAAAACAAGACAGGATGGTCATGGTTTGTTTGTTTTTTTTTATTATAAGACTGCTCGATCAAGGATATGTAGGGATGATGGTGGTCGTGGTGGTTGATCTGCCAGTCGAACAAAGGAAAGTGTTTTTCATTGACGCTATCTGTTGATCGCAACTTCTGACAGAAGTGTCACCGTTTTTCGGTAACCGGGCGAGATTTGAACTCAGAATGCATAGTGCTGAAATAAATACAAGGTATTCGATCTAACGCACTAACGTCCACTGCCTTCGATTGAGATGGGGTTAATTATCCCAGAAAACTACGTTTTACTGATGAGGTTTGATAATACTGAAACTTACTCGGAGCTGTCACCACATTGCCAAGAATCAGATTTGCACGACGTCCAATTTAAAAAAAAAAAAACTTAAATGGAGTTGTCGCCCTTGACCAGAAATAATACTTCAGATATTTTTTCTCTCTCCTCACTTCGGATCTAATTTTTAATTAGAATTTCTAGGTTCTCTGCACTCGGATACCTATAACTTCGTGATTGTTTAGTAGGAGATTTAGAAATAAACGAGCCAATGGGGGAGAGATCTCTATCCGGTTGCTCAACCTGCTAGAATTAACAGGCAAATTTAAATTTTAGTTTGCTATCAGATTACGAAGTAGGAAGAGCACGTTGGATGCCGTCCTAGTTAC
>NC_068983.1:36846681-36849725 GCF_001194135.2 Octopus bimaculoides | reverse complement strand
GTTCAAATCTCACCCTTTCACCGAAAAACAGTGACACTTCTGTCCAGGGTTGCGACCAACAAATAGTATTAGCAATTTGGAGTAAAACAGCGAGCCGGTAGAATCGTTAGCGCGCCGGGCAAAACGCTTAACGGCATTTCGTCCGTCTTTACGTTCTGAGTTCAAAACGCTGCCGAGGTCGACTTTGCTTTTCATCCTTTCGCGGGGGGGGGGTCGATTAAATTAAGTACCAATTTCGCACAGGAGTCAATATAATCGACTTAGTCGCTCCCCTGAAATTGCTGGCCTTGTGCCAATTTTGAAACCAATTCGGAGTAGTGAGTGGTGGCTCCCTTGATTCGATCTGAAGACCGACTGCCTCCACTTGGTCCTCTGCTGACTGGAAACCGAAGGGTTTCGGCTAAAACAGGTTTGATCCAGAATTTCTTCAACCAGCTTGACTCTGGTTTAATGATTAATAGTAACCGAAGAATCAAATGTCTTTAACCCCAGATGCAGTAAAACATCTACCCCTAACTTCTAAGCCAATAGTTTAATATCTCGGCCATTTGTATCTGTGTGTGCGTGATTGATTGATTTTTACGCAAATATATATATATATCTTTATTAGTCTTTGAAGCAATGGAAACCAGATGTCATCGGCCCTGATGTGATCTTTAATTCATAAATAATTTAATTGCAAACTATTCAGTGTGATGGCAAATGGTAAACACTCTTACGAACAACAATCACAACAACAGCTAGATATGGAACAATTATAGTTCTCCTCTTTGCCCCACTGTCAACAAATTATGTTAATTACTAGTGACTGAACTCACTCCAGTGTGTCTCCATTGACTCCGTTGTTGGACAAATGAACAGATGATATTCTACTACTGCTATTACTGCTACTACTATTACAACAACCACTATTACTACTGCTACTTCTACTATTGCTACTACTACTATCATCGCTACTACTACTTCTGCTCTATCTATCCATGCTAGTGCTACTAGTTCTGCTACTGCTGTGGCTACTGCTGCCGCTATGAGTAGTTGTACATTAAGGTGGTCGAGTGGCAGAAACGGTAATGCAACGGACGGAATACATCAAGTGTTCAATACTTGCATTCTTGCAATACAAGTTCAAATATTACCTAAGTTTACGTATCATCTCTCTGTAGCCATTAAAATTGGGGTTTTTTTTTCCTTATCAAGTTCGCAAAATGATTGTGGGGTTGATAAAGGATTCGTGCGGATAACAGTGGAAGTGCTCCTTTCTTGAATATAATCGGTACCGAGAAAAAAAAAGAGAGATTGTTGGAAAGAATTTTATCCCAGTTTTTGAGTAATATTTTATAAACCTCGAAAAATAAAAAATGAAAAGTAATGTATGGGGTTTGAACTCGGAGCACAGCAATCCCAAACCAATACTGCAGCGTATTTTGTCCGATAATCTAACAACTCTGTTTCTTGCCTTGCCAGAAAAATGATAGTACCAGTGATGTACTGAGGTAGATTCATTTAGCAACACTTGTCCTTTGTGGCTTGTTTTACGAAAATATCTTGGCAGAATTTTGGAATAACTGCCTTCGAAGTCCCATACCTCAGAAGTAGTTTTCTTAAATATTTCTGTATTTCATCCTATATCAATAATACATTGTAAGGCGACACTGGAGGGGCCGCTGAAGGTAGATATATGTTGTATCACTATTACACTTTAGTGCTTCATTTTATAATAGTGGACATTGGTATGTGACTGCAATTAATAGCGACTATCATGAAATGATAGGTGGTCTAATGATCAGGGTCGTGGGTTCGATTTCCGAGCCAGGCTATTACCATGTGCCATTGAGCAAGACGCATCATTTCACGTTGTTTCAATCTATTCAGCCGAAAATGACTACCAGCCGACTGTTGGTACAGTCTTCTCTCCCTTCAACTATTGCATCCTCGATATTTCGCTGGGTCAAGCAAAGAGGCCAAGAGGGTGTCTATGTCTACTCGCAACTATACGGGCACCTAAAACAATTAGCGAAAGTATGGAACAATCCACCAGTTCATACATGCTTGAGAGTAAAGGCTAACCTTTTTTTTCATTTTATAGTTAGACTTGATGTTAAGGTTTTCGAATATACTCGAAATCTGAGATATTCTTCCTTGTGAAAACCAACAGGCTCGAGCCAACGAGGAAACCCCTAAACAGGTTGTACGATTCGGTAAAATAGCAGCTAAATTTCTCTTAAAATACCCTTTTAACGTAAAGGATGCTTTGAAAAAAATTAAAAGAAAAAACGTGATGTTCCTTGTTGCGCCGACGTTTATAATAGGTTCTGCGAACCGGGGTTGACCTAGGGCTAAACAGCAACACTAGTGAGATGGAATCCGTTTGGTGAATGATTGCATTCATTTGGCTACATGTCTGTTTGGTTATCCACTTTAATCCATTTTCTTAATTGTAATTGGTGTTTTCAAATGAATGCTGTTATGCATTCATTCTAAGTTCCAAGATTTCGATTTGATTGCCATCTTGTTGCAAATACCCCTTGCGTAAGATCTGGATTTGACAACATTCATATTCTATCGAGGTTTCGGATTAGGAGCCCATTGTCTCGTAGCAAAGTTCTGAAAAATGTCCGTTGTATGAAACACAAATACTTAAAACATTAGGAAAAAAAAATAAATACCCTTTTTCTTTCTCATGATGTATGAAGCTTTTAACTTGAAATATACCCCCCACCCTTTTTTTTTTTACTTCAAACAAAAAAAAAAAGAAGAAAAAATTCGACGTCTTGAATTGTTGATTTCAAAGTTAAACCTTTTCACGTATCCCATTGATCAATAGCAATTAAAGGTTCCCTTTGGGATCTCAACATGCAAAAAAGTAAAATAAAATAAAAACCTCCCTGCATTTTATAGGTTGACTAATTTTTCAACAATAAATGTACAATATGCACAGCTCCAAACAATAATGGTAACTGAAGTAAATCAGTAAGATATTAGCAGCATGAAGATACCATTCCTACTTTCTTAATTTTATTAGTGCCACATCAAGGGTCGTGTAA
>NC_068983.1:36839758-36846600 GCF_001194135.2 Octopus bimaculoides | reverse complement strand
ATGTTACAGATTTCATTGCGTACAGAGAAACAAAATTTTGTGATGATAATTAATGTTGTGTTTATGACAAATTAGGCCCATTCAAATAGAATTTTTTTCTTTCATAAAATAAATACTAAAAAGTAATTTCTCCCCAGTTAGGTTTGGTTTGGCGCTTAAATAAATAACATACGGCATTGTGAGTGTATGTATTTAATAAGGCCCTCCTCTTTCGGTGACACCTGTTCTTTTGTCAGGTCTCGGTTCAGATGTCAAGAGGTGCAATGTGGGGTAATGCTCTAGTTGTAGCTGTCACAATTCATCATTGGCTGTCGTTAAGTACAATGATGTATAATGAGACCTGACAAGCTATGCCGTGTGTGTGTGTGTGTGTGTGATTAATGACATAATATGGATAGTTTATGGATAATCTATTACATATACAAAACACGGATACCGATATACCTGTGTGTTAGTTATTTCATGCAGTTGTGTAACATGTTTACTTCCTGTGGCATCAGCTAAAACCGGGAAAAATTCGGAAGCGAAAGGACCTCTGTGATGAGGTAGGACAGTCTCTGCAAAGATCCAGTACATAAAAGCAATTAGCGTGTGACTATTTTACCATATTTCTTAGTTATATATATATTCTTTTCTTATAATGGACATTCTTTACTTGACATATTGTCAATTTTCTCTTGGAGTAGCGATATCGGAGACAAAGAAAAGAAAAAAAAGGCCCTACTGTTTGTGAGATTTGCTCTCGGTTTCGGGAAGGATGCGATGAAATTTAATCCGTTCCTTTATTTTTTGACCCCATTTCAGTCCTGATCGAATAGGCCTATGATTTAAAAAAAACAAAAAAAAAACGTGACCATCTCTTTTTTCTTTTTTATTATGTCTAGTGTTCTCCAGACTGCATTATCCAAAGTGTTCTTTGTTCAGGCGGTTAGATGTGGTTTGAAGGAGATCTGGCTGTCATTTTTAGCAGGTTGTGCAGCCACGTATAGGCTTTATTGTTGGTTTCACTTATTTTCTTTCTGTCCAGTTTTTCTGTGTTTAATCCTTTTAAAGTTTCCTGTCAATGTTTATTCGGCAGACATATATAAATTTATGCATACTTTAAACGTGCCTAAAAATTTATCACGAAAGGAAATGGGATTGTGTGGTCGTCATTCCTATCTCAAAGACATAAGTAACATAAGGGAAGTAAACTAGCTTCGTAAGGCAATTAATTTCTGCTTGTGAATTAGGTTAATTGGGATTTTAATATTCATTACTCCCTTGAGGGGTCACTCCTGTACTTCGTGAATATTTCGTAGTCATTCATTTATAAACTATGTAAAAAGAACTATGAATACTTTTACACCGACAGAATCGTGAGAACGTCAAAACGAACAAAGAAAATTGTATCATTTTGTTCTGAGTTCAAATTCCATCTCGGTCGTCTTTACCTTTCATCCTTTCGGGGTCAATATCATCGACCAGTCCCCTCCCTCAAAATTTCAGACGTTGTGTCTATAGTAGAAAGGATTATTATTACTATTTCGTCCGTTTTTACGTTCTGAGTTCAAATTCCGCCGAGGTCGACTTTGCCTTTCATCCTTTCGGGGTTGATAAATTAAGTACTAGCTGCGTACTGGGGTCGATATAATCGACTGGCCCTCACCTCCCCCAAAATTTCTGGCCTTGTGCCTAGAGCAGAAAGGATTATTATTACTATTTCGTCCGTCTTTACGTTCTGAGTTCAAATTCCGCCGAGGTTGACGTTTTCCTTTGATCTTTTCGGGGTCGATAAATTAAGTACCAGTTGAGTACTGGGGTTAATGTAATCAACTTACTCCATCCTCCGAAATTGCTGGCCTTGAGCCAAGATTTGAAATCATTATTATTTACTGCGCCTTTACGTTCTGTGTTCAAATGTCTGAGGTCTATTTTGCCTTTCATTCTTTCGGGTTGATAAAATAAGTGCCAAGATTGATATAATCGACTACCCCTCCCCCTCAAAATTTTTTACCTTTCGTCTATAGTAGAAATAATTATTATAGTTGAAAAATTAAACATTCAAGAAGATAACTTTACTAGCTATATATTACGTAATATAAGCTACTGAATTATATTAAAAAGAAGTTAATTTCGATTGTTGAAAATCACCATTTTTATTTTAAAAACTGATTTTAGAAATTATTCTTCATTTGCGGCCGAAACGGTGATCCAGCTCCGAACAAAATGTTGCAGAATTTAGTTATACCACTTCACGTTCCAAATTCAAATCCCACCACTAGCGTAGGGGCAGTCCTCCCCTGGCAGCACTTTTGGGTCTACTCTAGGCAATGTTTTTTTTGTGGGGTCTGGGGAGACAAACGGAAGGGACGCCCCAGGCGGCACACACTCTAGCTATGCTTAGTGAATCCCACTAGCTTTGTCTTCAACTTACCCTAACATCACCTACTTCCCACTTGATACATTAAATAGCCGTCAAACACTCGGATTTAAGTCGATTATTCTGAGCTAATTAAATGCTTAGTTTAGAAATAATCATTTAGATAAAGGGTAGTGATGAGGCAGGCAATGATAGTTAAGGGTCAAAATATCTATGTATAAAGGACGTACCTTCTGACTTTACCTGGGTGGGCTTTGCTACTATTTCCTCTGTGACTGCTAAAATAAGTATCAGTTATGTATCATACTCATCCCTAGTCTTGGCTATGAGCCTTTGACGAGGGTTTATAAGAGGGCTTGCTCAACCGGGGCTCGCAAAAACCCTGTAACTATTTGCCTGACCTCTGCCTAAAATCTCATTGCCCCTTCAGTTTTTGAAAGTTCTTCACCTTCCGGGACCCGAAAGCATTTTCATTCTGCTTAGCCAATTTTCTCTCGAGTGCCCTTTCTTTCTGACACTGCAAATGTTATTCGGCGCCCACTACTCGGAAAAGAAGACAATTCTTCTTTTCTATTCTAGTGAGACCACCTTTATTCTCCTTTGAGTATTATTATTGCATCGTAACTTTCAAGTGTTAGTAGTACATAAAAGGAGGGTCAGGTGGCGGAGCCTTCCTTTTGGGCAAGGGTTTCTGAAATGTGTGTGTGTGATGCTGGCTATTTTTGACGTGGGCGAAACGTCCTATCAGTCTATTAAGTTACAGGCTAGAACTGACAGAAAATATTTGTCTTATGTTTAGAGCAGTCCTATTTTGGTATGCATCCATCTACTCTGTATGGTCATGTATTTTTCTTTTCGTAAGTATCTATTTACATTTTTGTATAAAACCATATTTTTCATAATTTCATTTAAAAATCCACTGAGCACTCCTTTTTCCTGTTTTTTTTAAACATCCTTTATTTATTTATTTATTTATTTATTTATTTTTGGTTCCCTTGTGGCAAAGAAAGAAATTATTGCTTGTTATTAGTCATTTGAAGCACGCAAGTCTTGCGACAAAGAAATTAAAAGCTGACATTACTCAGAACGAAATGGTTAATCGTCATCACATTATTAGCCAATGAGGTTGATGTATTCTTGGCGGTAAATACTAACAATAAATTAATAATTGCACAGACAAAAACTAATGGCTTCTAACAAGAAAACACTTAAGAAATAAACAAAGGAAACTAACTAAATAAATAAATGTATGAAAGCAATTTATTGATATTTAGGATTGAGTAGGTATGTTAGGTTGAATAAATACACACACACACACGTCTCACAATACCAACTTTTGCCTATGACTGCACATAGAAGTATAACATCGAATATATTTTATGAATGTAAACTGTATTTTACAGGAATGTTTTATATAAATCTATGCACGCTTTAAACGACGAATTTATAGATAATTTCTATTCTATTCTGTTATGCATGGTCGATACACATTTTGGAAATTTTTTCCTAATGGCATGTAATGGAAATTTCATTTTCTTTTCTATAAAAAAAAAAGAGAAAAAAGAAATACTAAGACAAACTGATGCGACTGCTGTTAGTTGATAAAAGATGTTTGATTACTTTTTGATTTTCTAAGTCTTATGTTTTGTTAGAAGACATTCTTCGTTATCTCAAAATCCGAATAAGGGTGTAGTGGTGGCCTTGTATCATTTCAAAATGTAAATGACTTTGATTGTTTGTATCCGTGCTACTAATTATATATGCATGCACACATAATATGCTTGCACATGCATATATAATATGCATGCGCACACATAATTATGGGTGGTTATATCCTATGCATGACATTGTTTTAAATGTATGTTATAAAAAAGTGTTTATTTATATATATATATATATATATATATCGTATAAGTACACATTTGTCTACACACATGTATGTATGTACATGCGTATGCTTGCATTGTATGTTTAAGCTTGTCTTATTTTAAAACTAAATGTCTTTACAATTTTGTTTCAAAATTCAGAATTCTGCTTGTTTCCCTTAAAATATGGGCCTAAGCTAGTAAACTTGCAGTATTTCTTTTGATATTTTAAATTATATCATGGTAAAATAAACACTGCCTTCTAGACAGTTTTCTCCCAGTTTACCTTGTAGTCCAATATATATACATATATAGGACTACATTGTCCAATGTCGTCCTTTCCAAATTTGAGACGGTAGAATGTAAAATGAGGAAATTTAGCTGCTATTTAAAGAGGCTTGAGCGACTGCACAGAGGATTTCTGAGTTATATATTTAACCCTTGACTGACCCTTATCAGATTGACAAATCTATAAGACATACGAAGCCCCGCGGTCAGGAGCCCATGAAAAAGCAACTAGCTAAAAATAGTTGTCAAATTTCTCAAATCACACACCATCGTTCTTCAAAGAAGGAATAGAATAGAGAATGTAGTCTTAGATTACCTCACAAAAATGAGATAGTCATGGCTAAAAAATCTTTTGTCACAAGTCTGCTTGATCAGGGTTAATCTAAACATAACATCTTGCATTATCATCGTGTTTAAGACATGCATGATATGTCTGGATGAAATAAAACTGTTTCGTTTTACAATGAAAGGGCCTTGAGTTATAATATATTACGAGCACGTAGACCACAAGTTGGCTTTGATTAGATTCTCGATTTTGAGCTGTTTTATTTTGCTAACACTACTAATGCCTTTCTGAAAAATATGAATGTCACAACTAAAGCATTTTCTCTCCTCTCTTAGTCCTTCTTTCATATCTGTACAAATAACAATTATCTAATTATTGTTGGGTGGGTTTAGATCATGAGTTTATCTTCGAGAGAAGACCAGTGGTGTAGCAAGAACGAGCATCGAAGATGGTAGAAACATCTAGTCTAAAGTCACAACACTTGACTCGACGGAGCTCGTGCTGCTGTGTGGGAGTTTTGTCACCATCGGTGGGTAGTCCTAGGACGCTCCTGTGTCGCAGTGGAAGGGGACGAAACACTACAGAGTTGCCCCGCAACCTGAAACCTCGACTCCAGCATTTGGAGATCGAATAGAGCAGCAATCTCAGTACACAAATGTTTACCTTATATTATTGTTCTGTGGTTCAGATCTTGAGCTCGTCTTTCTTAAGGCATTGCATCTTATCTTTGGGCAAGTCACATAAAACCATTTTGCATTAACACTTTTGATAACAATCCGCATGAAACTGTTCCTGTTTCAATGGAACAAAAATTTGTTTTCGAAATGTTTTTTATCTAAATTAAAACCTTTCAACATAATTCTAGGTAACGTTTTTCATGTTTCGAACACTAAATTACTAATCGCAATTCTATTTTACTAAATCCCACCAAATTCTTGCTTATTTTCAAAATTAATTAAAAGTCGTAAATAATGTATTTCACTTACCCACTCCAAAATTAACATGACAAGGTTAATACATTTGTTAAACGTTATTACTGATATATATATATATATGTATGTATGTATGTATGTATGTATGTATGTATGTGTATATATATATATATATATATATATATATATATATAAAATGCGAGCTAGCAGAATCGTTAGAGGGTCGGAAAAAAATGCTTTGTGGTATTTGTTCCGATGGTTTGTATTCTGAGTTCAAATCCGGGGTCGATGAAATAAAGAACAAGTCCAAAACTGGGGTTGATGGTGTCGACTAACCCGCCATCCTCAGAATTGATTGCCTTGTGCAAAAATCAGATATTATTACTGAAATAAATAGCGTGCCTCTTATAGCAAGATGAAAACTCTTTGTTAGTAGAACTGGCGAGACGTTTTCAGATAGCTACATATTACTCATATCGCTAATTAATTTGGAAAGAAAACATAAACGCCACAACTTCGCATTTCTCTTTCTCCTGGATGCTTCTGTCTATAAATCCATCGTTAATATTCTAAAGAAAGGCATATTCACCTTATATGAGCTGATTCCTGTTCTCACCTAACCTACTGCTTATATTCCTTAGTCCTGTGCCTCTATTTACTCAAACCGTTTGTATTCATGGGGAAGTTAATTTCATCTCATGGACTACCAGATTTTCGTAAACAATTCGAATTTTAAGAAACTTAATTCTCAAAATACAAAATAAGATTTAAATCTGTGAATTGCTTACTTTTCCCGCCTTATTTATTTTCTAATATTTATTTCTTTTCAAATTCCCTCGTTTACCATTTCGCCCTTGTCATTACTTAAGTCATTTGACATTAACTTCAGAACATGACCCTACTAACTTTAACTTCTGGGAGTGGTTTCGTAATTTCAACTATTGAAAGCCATAAAGGAATGTTTGAATGTGCAATTTTATTTACTTGTTTATTCATTTTTTTCCCCAATGTTTTAGAATTCAGCAACAAAATTTTGGTGCAAATGAAAAACAAACTGTCGGGTAGGCCTATTAAAGAATGCCAAGTTCACTCCATCCAACTCCCCCCCC
>NC_068983.1:36837589-36839748 GCF_001194135.2 Octopus bimaculoides | reverse complement strand
CCCCCCCCATTTTCCTATTCACTGTAGTTACTGGATAGAAGCTGTGACTGTCTTCGGAAACTTCCTACCAGTTTTTCAGGGTATCAGGCGGTTAAGCGATTTATCTGACTCTTATCTCACCCTCTCTCTTTTCCCTCTCCTTTCTCCTCCCTTCCCCTTTCTCATCATAATCCTAGCTTTTCTAAGATTTTGTTCCCACAAGAATTTGAGCTCATCGGTGCCAACTAGCAAAACACTCTTTACTTAGTGCTCCCACTGTTTAACTATTCCCAGTGCTATCTAATTACAGTTGTGTAGCTGGAATCTTTAATTTAAGCTTTGCGGAGTGCAATATAACAGCTATGGTGGCAGGGTACGAATTATCCACCTTTCAGCTTTGTCCAAATTTGTTCTCGTCATCTTATTATTTTAATTGTAAGTATTGACGAGTTGATATCAATTTTAGCATCGATAAATATATAATTGAACAAGAAAGCCGACTTGCCAATTATAAATTTCTAAGTCTGTTTTTCGTTTTAACACCTCCCGACTCCTAGGCCTCTAGCCAGAAGGTAATTTATAATTTGTAGTTTCTTATTTTCCCCCTCTCTAATCTTGGAGGCTCCGCAATATCGTCATTGGTGTTGCCTTTCCTTCTCTGAATAAGCCACAGAAAAAAAGCCAACGCTGCAGTTTGTTTAGAAATAAAGATTTCTAATTAGAATCCAGTCTTGGATAGTGTACACATCTAGGAATACGACATTTGGTAACGGCTGGAAATCGAACCGGTAAATATACTAATTCATTGTTCAAATCCCACTGAAAATATCAGCGACTTTAGATTACGTACTGTGATTGAGGGAAAAGACCATATCCTGGTTGTGTGTATAGTAAACAATGATTTTGTAATGTGTATCTGTGACAAAGAAAAATTAGACTAGACAATTTATCGTATCTTAAAATCTGGAAGTTAGGCTCTGTACAATGTGACCTCCTGGCAACACAATTGTCAATAGCTTACATATATCCTGGTGTAAAAATAAGAGGCGACTGTGAATCTAGGCCACCATCGATAAAAATATTGAAGTGATTGTGATTTGAGTGTCTGGGACGTGTTTGACCTGGCGCCGCTTGTCTTTAAAGCAACTCAGTAGCTCATTCACAGAACAACTAGTGTGAACCATCCTTAGTCGTAATCATCCGGTGCCCCCCCCCCCCTTTATCTCTCTTTCTCTCTCTCTCTATACCTCTATCTCTTTTGCTTTCTCTCTCTCTCTCTCTCTGATAGTTTGCTCAATGTAATGGAGTGAAATGTCTTATTTTTTTTTCTGTTTTAAACTGTATTTCAATTTAGTAACTCTTAAGATGGCAACTGGATTGAAAACGGAATATAAGTTTCGGTACTGGATCACGAATTTATCGCTAGACTTTGGTCGTCTTTTCCTTGACCGACGCTTACTTGAAGATACGGCTGTTGTTATCGTTGTTACGGGTTTTTATCAACTGCCCTATACCCCAGTCACTGAGTGATCATTACTATCAGTGACAAAGGTATAGAGGTAGTTGAATATTACCGACGTCAACGGAGATTATCGACCTCAAACCACCAATATCACCGGAGATTACCGATCTCAAACTACCAACGTCACCGGAAATTACCGATTTTACACCGTCATCAAGTGAACAAATTTCAAGAGGAAAATACTGTCGTTGTTCAAAATCGATCTTTGTATTATTTATTCATTATTTTTCTCCAATCAGTTATTGAACTTTATTCCAACAGTAGCAATGTCGGAAAATAGACATAATTAATTATCGATTCATTCCTAATTAAAAAAAAAAGAAAAGAAGAATCATAAAGACATAAAGATTGTGTATATTTTTACAGCAATATCTGGGTTACTCTTACTGTTTTTTCATTGTTTCATAGTGTAGAGGTGATATAGCGGCGGTGGACAACAATAATACATCTGGACAACAGTTTTTATTGTCCCATCTTTTCATAATTGTTCTAGCCACCCCGGGGGCCCCAGGTTCAGTTGTTTTTCTCCTCCTCCTCTTGTACTTTAGTCAAACTTATGCCATCACTTCTTACCATGTGGGGACGCGCGCGCACACTCAAACCTATACGTACACATTTTTCTCTCCCCGTCTCCTCTCCTCCTCTCCCCGTCTCCTCT
>NC_068983.1:36826106-36837579 GCF_001194135.2 Octopus bimaculoides | reverse complement strand
CTCTTTCTGTCATCTCTCTCTTTCTGTCATCTCTCTCTCTCTTTTATATCTTTCCTTTTCTCTCCTATCTCCTCCTCTCTTTTCTGTTTCTCCTTTCTTCTCTCTCTCGCCTCTTTCTCTTCTCTTCTCTTTCTCTCTTCCTCTTCTTTCTCTCTTCCTCTTCTCTCTCCACTTTCTCTCTCTCCTCTCTCTCTTCCCTCTCCTCTTTCTCTCTACTCTCTCTCTCTCACTTCCGCACACAGCGTTGTCCTATATCAAGATACTGTCCTATATCAAGATACTGTCCATATGGGTGAGCACGCACATGCACGCATGCAGACACATACACACGCACATACACATCCTAGAAGACCATCCAGCTGATTGGTTTGTTCTCCTTTACCAATACCCTATCACCACTATTCTGCTGACGTGCTATTTTTCCCTCTCCCATCCTCTGTAATCCTAACCCTTTCTTTCCCATTACTTATCTTTCTCCCGTTAAGCACCTTTTTATATTCCAATTTCTATTTTTTTGTTAACCCTTCTTCTAGCATCTCTCTGTCCACCCCTCCTTTTCTCACTCTTTCTGCTCCTCTTCCTCGCTATTCCCATGCTTTTCTCTCTCTCTCTCTTTATTCTTCTTTCTCTCTTTGTCCAGCCGCCTTTTCTCTCACTCTACTCCTCTCTCTCTCTTCTCCCTTTCATATTTCCTATCATCTCTCTGTCTCTCTCCCTCTTTATTCTTCTTCCTCTCTCTCCTCACCCTCCTTCTGTCCCCCTACTCCTCACTCACTCACTCACTATCACCGACGCCATAATGGCTTTTCTCTGAAGTACCAAGCTATATACCAACTTTAAGAACGCCCACCCAACGCACCCATTTATCACTTCTCTGTCATTTGACATCCCATCTTAACCTTAATTTCCAAACTTCAACAAATCCTTCCTACCCACATTCGCAGTTTTCTTATTTGCTTATTCTCTCCCAGTCTGCAGAAGTTTAACATCAATTTTATCGACCACACCTGTCGCCTGCAAAGAGATCTAGTATTTATCTCCCCCTTCCATTCAAATGATAACGAACCTCATTATTGAAAGGACAGAACATCTCAAATGAAATTCTTGCCCTCCTAATTCACACAGCTACTTCGCTAGAACTTAAAATCTAGAAGTTTATTTCAACCTTTAACAATGCAACCATGATGTTCGCGGTAAGTTTTCTTTTTATTTATGAGATTATTGTTTTATTTCTTTCATATTTATTTTGTATGAAACATTGTTTTTCTAAATAATGGCTTTCAATAAAAACAAATATTCGAGTGAACTTCATTCCATTTATTTATTTATTCATTGCATCTTGACTTTATTTGAAACAATTTTACTTTTGGTTATGAAACATTTGGGATGGGTTTACATGAGTTTGCTCTTTCTTAGATACTTCGTCAGAGAATTCAAAAGCTTTCGTTTTACTGTTAATAATAAAAGAATTCCTTAAATTCAAGCACAGACTCGTTCAAATTCAACAGCCCTTCCTTTTACAGAAGAATCTTAAGACTTTGCTCTGATTTGTCCGTTATTAGAATCTTCGACAAAGCGGAAGCGGATTATGTCATACATGTCAACGAGTTCTTCAGTAACTTCGAATATTTGAATGAAACTTCCAATGATTTGACTCTCTTTGAATATCACTGAGTCAACCTTCGATTAGCTCCCGAAGCACAACACCAGGAACTCGTATTTCAAAACAGTCGTTCATGTATCTATTTGATTCTGTACCTTGACATTCTGTTCCGGTTGAATGCATCTTATAAAAAGAAACCAATGTTTTCAATGAATTTGTGATGACGATGGCATGAAGTCTAGTGTAGAATGCGAGATCTGCACATATAGCTCGACTCTAATTAAGAGCCTTAATCTTAATGACGGTGTTGTTGGGTCCAGATTTTAATTTAAAGAGGGTTAATAATTATTCCTCTCTGTACGTAAAAATATGCCTTACTTTAGTGAACAGAAGAACCATCGAGAACAACGTAGAGGCTGTTAAAAAACCCCCATCTAAGTGGCTTTGGGTGGAAAGCGATGATTGTGTGGTGGGGATCAGCAGAATGCAGCTTGGAAACGGGGCTAAGCTTGATCAACCTCGGTGAAGTCGCCTGGCTGAGGGTATATGTTTTGAGACCCGAAACACCAAATGATCCCAGGATACATCAACTCTATGACGTGTTCAAGTATTACAATGTAAATGAAAGCGCCATTTTCAACTTCTATATAGCACTTTTTTTCCTATATTTTCTGATTTAGAGCTGGGTGTTGTTAAGAAATAAGTTCTCCTGAAATCTAATCTTCAACCATATTTCTTATTTCCGGTTATCACTATTTTATTTACGCTGCTAATGTCCTTTTTAACAAAAACTATTATTTAAAAAATGCTTCCATCCTTTATTGATTTATATCTTCTGTATCAGGCAAAACAAATCCATATAAAAAGTTTTTGAACCATAAGTCTATTTTAAACTAGGGTTCAGTGCTTCCTACCATATCCCCTTTGCAAGAGCAATGTCCATAATCCATGGATAATGGAATAAGCGAAAATATTGTAGTTTAGACAATAGGATCCGTGTCCAAACTGGGACAGGATGGAACAATTTTCAGTTGAATGATTTAGGTTTGTTAGTCTACTACCATCTCCACCATCGTTTTAACGCCCATTTTTCCATGCTTACATGGGTTCCCGAGGCATGTTTTGTACAGCAGGATGCTCTTCCTGTCATCAACTCTCACCTTTTTTTCAAACAGGGTTTTATCCACACATGACTAGACATGTTTTCACAGAATATCGGAAATGTTATGTCAAGACTAGGAACACAAGCATACACACACACACAGCTTCTTTCAGTTTCCCACTACCGAATTCGTTCACAAGGCTTTGATCGACCCAGGACTATAGCAGAAGACATTTGTTCAAAGTGCCACAGAATGGAACTGAACCCGAAACAATGTGGCTAGGAAGCAAGCGTCTTAACCACATGCCCACGTCTTTAATTTTTATTCTATTCTTCAGAAACCTAAGGCGGTGAGCTGGCAGAAACGTTAGCACGCCGGGCGAAATACTTAGCGGTATTTTGTCTGCCGTTACGTTCTGAGTTCAAATTCCGCCGAGGTCGACTTTGCTTTTCATCCTTTTGGGGTCGATAAATTAAGTACCAGTTACGCACTGGGGTCGATGTAATCGACTTAATCCCTTTGTCTGTCCTTGTTTGTACTCTCTGTGTTTTGCCCCTTCTGGGCAATAAAGAAATAAGAAACGTTAGCACGCCGGGTGAAATGCTTAGCAATATTTCGTCTGAGTTCTGAGTTCAAATTCCGCCGAAGTCGACTTTGCCTTTCATCCTTTCGGGGTCGATAAATTAAGTACCAGGTGCGTCCTGGGGTCGATCTCATTGACTGGCCCCCTCCCTCAAAATTTCGGGCCTTGTGCCTAGAGTAGAAAAAGATTCTTCAGAAACCTGAAATCCGTTCCAAAGTGAAGAAAGCATGGCATTTTCTGGTCTGATTGAGATAATTCTTTTTTCTTTCTAATCAATACAATGCCATTCATATATTTGCTTTAGCGATTGTGTAAATTTCTGCGATCTATAATTACAAAAGTTTTCTTTTTATCATGCTGGGGCACCACCTTGAATTTATAGTCGAACAAATCGATCCCAGTACTTGATTTTTTTTAAAGCCTGGTACTTATTGGTTTATTTTGCCGAACCGCTATGTTACGGGGACATAAACACACTAGCACCGGTTGCAGTGGCGGCTCATAGATAAAATTAGTGGGGGTGCTGCTTCAAAAATGTGTTAGCCGTCTCTGTAACTGTGAAGCGCACAGTTCTATACAAGTATTTTTGTATTTATTTCATAAACTAGGGAATGGCTACTAACATTAGCTTAAGGATTATATAATGTACAAGTATAAAGAAAGAATTAAAGAAAAAAAAGGACTCATTATATTGAATGTTATCGATAATATCGAGTGGAAATAGGTGTTGCAGTTCCGCAGTGCCTATACACAAGCCACCACTGACCGGTTGTCAATCAGTGGTCGTTGGACAAACACAAACGTGTGTAAGTGTAAAAATACGACGGGTTTCTTTCAGTTTTCGTCTACCAAATCCACTCACAAGGCTTTAGTTGGCCTGAGGCTATAGTAGAAGACACTTACCCAAGGTACCACGCAGTGGGACTGAACCCGGAACCATGTGGTTGGGAAATAAGCACGCTACCACGCCTTCGCCTATGTTATTCATTTTCCAATCTACACTTTTGCATATCGACTGGAAATGATTTATAATTTTGTTAAGCAGTATTTGTTCGTAGGACAAAAGTTAACACTTTTTTTGCACAATAGTTTTAGCGGAGCCTAACTGGCTTAACTTGCCTTCGTATGAACATAGTGCGTGTTAAGTGCGATGTGAGGGAAGTTAACGGGAATATTATTTATTGTAACTTACTTTAAAAAGTAGGTTAGCGTGGGCTGTTTGTCACCTGTAACAATTCATTTCAATGTTTGTCGTCATCGACTTGAGTCAGCGTCAGCCTTTATTGACTGCCAATAGAAAAAAGTACATTAATGACAGAATCTCTGCCTGGTGGTTTGGCCTGCAAGAAAGAGCAGTCAAACTTCCTTCTAATAACACCAACAGCACGCATTCCAAAATTCTGGTCCTGTCATGCAAATAATATTCCACGCGGTTTTCTCTTCCTTTCTTCTTTTAACTGTTTGTTATACAGGGTGTCCACAAAGTCTGGGTACATGGAGTAAATAAAATCATAACATAAACAAATAAATATAAGAAATAATAATTTCTTAAAGTATGTGTTAATTCCCATGTACCCAGACTTTATGGACACCCTGTAGAACTGCAGTCATGCTGGAGCATCCGTTGAAAGGGTTTAGTCGAACAAATGGACCCTTGTACATATTTTAAAGTCTGGTATTTATTCTATCGGAATCATTTGCCGAACTGCTAATTTATAGGAACATAAACAAGCCAAAACCAGTGGTCAAGCGGTGTGACACACACACACAGCGAGCTTCCACACAGTTTCCATCTACCAAATTTGTTCACAAGGCATTGGTCAGTTCGAGGCTATAAGTACAAGACACTTGCTGAAGATGCCGCACAAGGCACCTTTTCAAAAACACATTTTCTATTCATTACCGCCGGTAAATGTCTTATTGAAAGCTACATAAAATTGTGTCCGCATAACATGAAATACTCGATATGATTATTCTTTAAGAAATCCGACTTCACAACGAAATTGCAAATATTTTTTTTTTCAACAAGCGCAGAATAATCTCTGTGTTCCATTTTACACGAAGGAGTTCAAGTCTTGCTGGGGGTCAATTTTGCCTTTCATCGTTCGGGATTGCTAAAATAGTGACCTGTCTGGTACTACAGTCGATATAATTAACTGTTCTCTTTCATCAGATCTAAGGTTTCACCTTTACGCCGATGAGCAATACATGAAGAATAAAACAGCAGCAAAAATCTCTACATATCCCTAAACAGGGCCTCCCGGAGAAATCTGGCAAGCTGGAAGAAAACTTTCTGGTCTTGGAGGCTCTCCGGGCTCTGAACCAGTGTACTAACAAAACCCCTACTCTTACGTCAGGTTTAGCTTCATCGTCGTCGTTCATTTCTGTTTGAAACTGACTTCCAGATCGGTTTCATCAACGAGATATTTTGTTTATGGCTGAAAAAGTATCAGTTATTTCGCTGGTGAAACTTTTATCCAGTGAGGCAACCATAGCAAAGTTTGTGTGATTTCACTTGGGCATAACGATACGAGCAAGCAGCAGTTAGAACTCAGAGTAAAGGGTTAAGCGAGTAGAGAGTATAAAATGAATTAAGTGATAAAGGAAGAGTCGTCGTATAATCAACCTTGCTTTTAGCTGCTTCTGTTATAAGAAGCATTCACAGCTGAGTCCTTCTGCAACATCCTTTATGCTTCTTTGGAGCAGTTAAAAGGAAGTGTATGCTTATTTCTGAAAGCACACACTTTCCATGCTGGCATAAGTTAGACGGTTTGACTTGAACTGGTAAGCCGGAGAGCTGTACCAGGCTCCAGTCTGGTTTGGCTTGGTTTTTATGGCTGGGTGCCCTTCCACTCCAAGAGTGTAGTGGGCGCTTTTTACGTGTCTCAGCATCAGCCACGACTGCGATCTCATTTGACTTGAGTCTTCTTAAGCACAGATTTTGAAGAGAAAATTCGATGTTGTGGTGGTTAGGTTTTTTGTTACTGTTTATGGATTTTGACGTGACACAAAGCCACAGTCACGGAGGAAAAATGAATTATTGACGTTCATGTTGTTCTCGCTACCGAAGAATAATTTCTTATTTAGTGTCACAACACTACAAATAGGCAACTGAAAGGTTATAAAAGAATAGACATCGCTACTCTTAGCTGGAACTTATTTCTATATAACTTCCATATTTCCAGGGAACAATGAAATCAATGACTTTCAATGAGATTTGAACAAGAACGAAAGAAACTTTTAAAAAATGTATCGTCCTTTATCAGTTTTGTTTTTTAAGGGACAGCAGATGAAGTGATCGAAGATAAAGGACACCTGCATCTTCTCGACCAATTTTTTTAATCTCTGGATCCCTTTGATTGCTATTCTGATGGACCCCATAGCTATTTGATGTTTAAAAACTTTTTAAAGTGACTTCTTCCAAAATTCCTGTTTTGTTTATCACACATACACTTGTGTAGGTTGAACTACGTAAAACGTTTGAGAAAGAAACTTAGCTGTATCTTGCAATAAATACATTTTTAGCAAAATTTTTTCATGGATCCTTAAAATAATTTTCCGGATTCTAGTTTACTGTTTTGTTTGTGTACACCCCAAAATCTTATATGGACCCCGGTTGAGAATCACTGTTCGAGAACCAAAAAGGTAGATTTTTTAACTTCCGTTTGATTCCCATTGTGCGCCATCATTACATTCAGATTTCCTTTGCATACAAGCATTTTAAACTTAACATTCAAAAGAAATTGTACACGTCTTAACTCATCTGGATCCATCGAAACATCAGATTTTGGATAGAACACACAGTGCAAGTTAAGAAAGTCTTCGCTAATTGTTGTATCACACCTTTTTACAACTGGGGGTCGGTCTTGGTTACTAATCTGTAGCAAGTTGGAGTCCCAAGCTGTAGACTCCAACCTTTATCGTTAATTTGCATATGCCCATGTGATTGCTTCCGAAGGAAATAGTGGCGAAGAATAAATTTTTGAAGCGCAATATTCGTTTCTCCTATAGGGGGGTGGTTACATTATCCCCACGCCCGAAGTGTTCATCGACCCCCGAAAGGATGAAAGGCAAAATCGACCTCGGAGACTGACGAAAAATTAACGATTCTTTTCTACTCTAGGCACAAAGCCTGACATTTTTGTGGGGAGGGAGCCAGTCGATTAGATCGACTCCAGTACGCAACTGGTACTTAATTTATCGACCCCGAAAGGATGAAAGGCAAAGTCGTCTTCGGCGGAATTTGAACTCAGAACAAGCATTCGAAAAATTAAACGATTCTGTCAGCTCGCCTCAAAATTTCATTCAACCTAAGGTTTTCTCTCATTTTCACAAAACTTTTTAATCTGATGTCGCTAACGCAGTAAACTGTCAGTCATTGTATGATTACAATTTTTTCTCCACTTTAAATTATATTTTGTATTTTATTACTGTAACTTTAGCAGAGACTATAAGTTGCACATGTATACATTTACAGAGGCGTCTATAAGTGGGCGGGGTATTAACAAGAAAATAGGAAATCTACAAGTCATAATAAATACAGCGACCGTGTTTCGTCATGAGGTAAAATAAAATGTTTCTCGTATATTGTGTGCAAACAAACAACTAAATATAGCAGCAAATTTCCCCCAAATGACATTATCTTAAAACACACTCATACACAGGGAGTGGGGTAAGTCAATTACATCGAGCCCCCCTCCTCCCCCAGTGTTCAACGGATACTTGTTTTATCGATCCTGAGATGCCGAAAAGCAAAGTCGACCTAGGCGGAATTTGAACTCAGAACTTAAAGAGCCGGAAGAAATTCCGCCGCTAAGCATTATGTCCGCCGAGCTAACGATTCTGCTAACTCGCCTGCTTTACACGTTGGATAATGAAGACGAGATACATTTACATAAAAGGCCATGGCTGCCTTTGAATGTAGACCTGTAATACCAGAGCTAACACGGAGCTAAGCAACAGAACTGCTTAATACGTCGCTCCATTTAAACTCCATCACAAAGATGAACCATTGGGAGAGATCTTACATCATTAATCTTTTAAGAACGGTAGAAGAACCAATTCTTTGGAACGCGTGAAGAGCGTGCCAAACAAACTTTTATTCATTTTCTATTTCTTCATTGGTGTAGGCAACTATGGTTCTTCTGAAATCAGCTAGACGTTCAATATAACATAAATATATTGATCTCAGAACCATTATGCACTCTAATGTCAATTTAACAAAAAGCAACAGTAGTCAAATAGTTTTGTTCAGTAATTTTGAATTTTTGTTTTAATAATCTTCAAATAAAGAAGTGCTAGAATTAGTCTGTCCATGGCACTTACTCAGCATTACCTGACATCTTTGGGTCTTCTTGACACCAATACCTCTCATTATATATAGATATATATATACATACTTCGTTTTTGGATTTGGTTTCCAAGATTCTTTATGTGAGTTCGTGTGTTGAAGCATATTTTGTGTCTTCCTATAGGAAAAATAAATAAGTAAATGAGTGGAAACTTTACCGATGAGTATGTTAAATAATAAGGCACTAAAAGAGAATGACTCTCCCCAGACACAACAATGTATATAATGTGTGTGTGTAGAAATAATTATAATTTATGACTCAGAAAATCTATCTGTATATTCATGGGTAGTGAAGTCTTAAGGCACAGGCACGCTGAGCACTTGCCCGGGAAAGGAAGGAAAAGGGTCTAGGGGCCCAATATAAAAAAACACGTTACAAACCAACAAAAGTAACTTTTATTCTTGATCTGCTTGAAATAACAGCCAAACTTTCCTCAGTCAGTCACACTCTTTTGTTTTAGAAAAAGGAAGAGCAGATTAGATTTAAGACGGATTGATCATGGATAAAATGCCTTTGATTATAAATCTGATGATCCGAGTTTAAACTACAACACAGCTTGTGTAATCTTTATCGTGTCTTTTGATTTCAATTTGCTGCTTAACATCTAACATTTTAGATTATCAGTTTATTACTCAGTGAAATTTAGCTGAAAGGATTTTCAGAGTCGCTATTACACTTCCATTTGTACGGCTTATGTCTGTCTCTAGCAAATAGTTAACTCACACAGGGCCAATTTCCTCTTGCTATAAATAATTATCTCTGCTAGATATTATTTTCCCCTGTAATCAGCAGAAGGGAGGGTTACTTCATGCTTGGTTTATTTTCACCAATCACTAGATCTCAGGGGTTCTTTTTATGAGTTAGTCAGAAGAAAGAAGTTGTACCATGACCTTCTGAGGTCCTCTGGGATTCTAAAATTGATGCAGTTTATGTTCAACATGAACATTAGTAGGAAATAACTCGTAGTGGTGGTGGTGGTGGTGGTGGATTTCTAGATGGTTATGTTGTTTAAGGATTGGGTTTAGTGGTAATTACAGAACCTAGAAGGTGAGACTGGGGATTGATGAAGAAAGAGAAACTTTATTGTTCAGAGGCCGTAGTGGTAACCGTAACATAGGCCAAGAGAGGAAATAGCAAATATTTGGGCCAAAGATTTAAGTTACATAGCCTTAAAGATGTTTTTGTATGCGTAACAACAAGACAGTCCCGGATCGACGTTACAACATGGATCTTATTTGATCTTTGCTGAGAGACAAAAACTGAAACAGTTTCTGGCTCTGAAGAGAAAGGCTTGTCTTTGAGTTGTAGCTTTTTAACTTTGTTATATGGAATCTCCAATTGAGATTATCTCAGATTATGATGGCCGGCATTTGTTGCGACTTTAGGGATTTTGAATGCATGATGTTCAAAACCAGAGAGATTAAAATTAGAGAGATTATTTTCTTGATATGAATACCCCTTCTGATTGTGCCATTGAAGGAGTCAAGAATGTCATGAGCTCCACTAAAAGATGTTTTAGAGATGTGTATCCACAGAGGCAATACAGGATTGGCTTGTGTTGTATGGGTTGCATGTGGATGACGTGTGTGAACGGAAAGTTAAGAAGGAATGAAGGATTGTAACATCTGCATTGGAGTGAATACTGTTAAAAGTGCCAACAAGCACAGTTGTACAGGAGGAAGAGTTTCTTAAGATATTAACAGCATAAATGAAATGAAATAAGCATAACCTAAAACAGAAACTGAAGTGCAGATTTACTCGCCAAGCCATCGTAATGACTGAGGAGTGTTTCGTTTGTTTATAATGCAGAGCCTTAGTTACATCTATGGGCCCAGAGCTGGCAACATAAACCACCTCTGTGTGTCTTCGATGTTACAATGCGAAGATAGCCTTCAAGTATGGCCTCCATATTATGAGATATTGCTGTACTATTCCCCTTCAGTTACGGAAAACACTAAACCAGCAAATTAGGTTATGGCTGATCTTTTATTTTGTTTTCAGCCATCGCGGTTAAGTCCAGACTAAAGTATTGCTTTGCATTTCTTGTATCCAGTGTGAAAGTCGGGGCCGTACTTGTGAGTGTACTATTGACTAAGAGTGAAGATAGAGGTTTGAGGGAAAAAATACCAAGTAGACAGACTAGCATTAAGTATATATATATTTATATATATATACAGTATGGTGGGATTCCTATCACAACCACTATGCCACGAAACGTGGAGTGTAGATTTATGAGAAATTGGAATTGACAAGAGCTGGAACGAGAAATTTAGAGTAACAGACTACACTAGCAACAGAAGGAATGGAAGAAAAGTAGAATATAACTGGAGTCGGAGAACTGAAATTTATTTGAGAGGAGGATTTGCTTAGAAAGCAAGGCTTCTGGGCGGGGGATGGAAAATAAGTTAACAGAAACCGACGAAATGGCTCCTCGCATTGACAAAATTGTATTTTATTAGTATTAGCCAGGTCACTGAAGGCAGGGTCTTTAAAGTAGTTTATGCAGTCTTGTCATAAACATACATTAATTCCTGACAGTGTGCCACAGTTAGAAAAGTTTTGTTTTCACTTTTTCCTATAAGAACATGAAGACATAAATGGGAGGAATTCACCGTTATTTGGATTGATAAAGATTTGGACATTCTGACCTTAAATCTGATAGATTTTATACTTTTTATTTTCTTTTTAATACTTTATTTTCAAAAATCTTCTTTGCTGTAAATTTTGGCAAATTCATTGGAAATATGAAAACCGAATATGCTTTCCTTCTTGTTTTAAACCGTTAAATTTCACTGCAATAAATTCCCATGTCATTATATAATTTATCATGTCG
>NC_068983.1:36824409-36825890 GCF_001194135.2 Octopus bimaculoides | reverse complement strand
CCTCCTCCTCGTTTTAAACGACTTTATGCAATTTCACTCATTCATAATATCTTAGGTCTCACCAAATTACATGTGCTAGTAAAACTATTTTCTACAAGCAACGTATCTCGGCGAAGAATGTCTGCTGCACGAGGCAGCATCAGTAAGTAAGAAGACTACGCCCTCCCTCCATGACTCAGCTATTAAATAACAACAATATACATACATACATACATACATACATACATACATACACACATATGTGTATGTATGTATGTATGTATGTATGTATGTATGTATTATGTATGTATTATGTATGTATGTATACTCTATTTCTTAGACATTGTCTTTCAAAAGATAAACTCGATCCACAAAACTAAGCATATTGCTTCATTCTTTTCTCAATGAGGTTGTCAGGAAGCCTTTCACAAGTCATCCTTTTGTATTTTCTGAAATGTCGTTCAGTAATAGTTTTCTAGGGAAATTGACAGTATCAACTGCTTTTTCTTTTCTTTTTGAAAAAACTATTTAATCCTTTTAGCGTTTTTAAACCCAATATATTTAATAATAATAATCCTTTCTACTAAAGGCACAATACCTTAAATTTTGGGGGAGGGTACTAGTCGATTACCTCTACCCCAGTGTTTCACTGGTACTTCATTTACAAACGCCAAAAGGGTGAAAAGCAAAGTCGACCTTAGCGGAATTTGAACTCAGAAGGTAGCTACGGGCGAAATACCGCTAAGCATTTCGTCCAGAGGGCTAACGATTCTGCCAACTCACTGCCTTAATAGTAATCATAATAATAATAATAATCCTTTCTACTATAGGCACAAGGCCTGAAATTTTTTTTTTTTGGGGGGGGAGGACTAGTTGATTACATCAACCCCAGTGCGTAACTGGTACTTAATTTATCGACCCCCGAAAGGATGAAAGGCAAAGTTGACATCGGCAGAATTTGAACTCGGAACGTAGCTACAGACGAAATACCTATTTCGTTATTGCCCACAAGGGGCTAAACATAGAGGGAACAAACAAGAACAGACGAACGGATTAAGTCGATTACATCGACCCCAGTGCGTAACTGGTACTTAATTTATCGACCCCGAAAGGATGAAAGGCAAAGTCGACCTCGGCGGAATTTGAACTCAGAACGCAGTGTCAGACGAAATACCGCTAAGCATTTCGTCCGGCGTGCTAACAAATTCTGCCAGCTGCTATCTTAGCATCTGAAAATAATAATAATAATAATGATAATAATAATAATGATAATAAAAATAATAATAATAATAATATACATACGTACAGGCGTGGCCGTGTGGTAAGAAGCTTGCTTCTCAACCACATGGTTCCAGGTTCTGTTCCACTGCGTGGCACCTAGGGCAAGGGTTTTCCACTATAGCCTCGGGCCGACCAAAGCTTTGTGAGTGGATCTGGTAAACAGAAACGAAAAGAAGCCCGTCGTATATATATATATATATATATATATATATAGGTGTGTG
>NC_068983.1:36821524-36824399 GCF_001194135.2 Octopus bimaculoides | reverse complement strand
ATATATATATATATATATATATATATATAGGTGTGTGTGTGTGTGTGTGTGTATGTGTGATTTTGTGCCTGTGTTTGTCTCCTCATCACCGCTTGATAAACGGTGTTGGTGTGTTTACATCCCCATAATTAAGCGGTTCGGCAAAAGACACCGATAGAATAAGTACTAGGCTTAAAAAATAAATCCTGGGATCGATTTTGTTCTACTGCTCCAACATGGCCGCAGTCAGATCACGGAAAGAAGTAAAAGAATAAGAAATTAAAGCTTTGTTTTGACGGGATAAATTTTAAGCTAAAACAGACTCTGCCATTTCTCTGCTCGGCTTAACACCAAATAAGTACATCACAATCTTGTTAGGAGAAACGATAATTACTCGTAGTTTATCCCAGCTTAGCCACAATCTTAATAATTTGGGAGCGAACTTCAATGTGATTGATTGACCCGCTTGAAGTAGCGACCAAATCTCTCTAAAATATACACACTTCGACCTAAAAATATGCTGAAAAGAAATAAAAGAGATTATGGATCATATAGTTTGAGATAAAACTGCCTCAAACGAAATGGTGGTCATAGTTAGAATGTTTTTGATCATGCTCGTTCAAGGCTGAACGCCGTCATTGAAAAAAAGGACGAAGAAATAAGATTAATCTCGTGAGCCAAGACTGAGAAAAAAGGTGGGGGTGGACAATCAGTTTCAGACCTACCACACACACACTCACACATATGCATAAACACAGACACACGCTCGCACGCACGCACGCACTCACTCACTCACTCACACACTCACTCACTCACTCACAAGACGAGCTTCTGCATAGTTTCCACCTAACAAATCTACTCTCAAAGCATTGGTCGGCCGTGGCTAAAGTAGAAGACACTTGCCCAGGTTGCCGCGCAATGTGACTAAAACTGAAACCCCATGGCTGCCAAGCGAACTTTTTAATTACAGTCACACTTCTGAAGCTATAGGAGAAGACACTTGCTCCAGATACTTCGCAGTGAGACAGACCAAACACGATACCACAAAATTGCAATGTGTATAGTATGTATGTATGTATAATGTAACCTCGTGTATATCGTTGGCGACTTTTTCTTCCTCCGTCTTCCCTTCTTTGGACTTTCCTGTATTTCCGACGAAGAGCTCCGCTCGAAACGTCAAATTCTCTTTCTTTCCTTTCCTGAGCGTCCAGTAACACAATATCTGTATCACGTCTTCGCGTTGTTGTTTTTTGCTGTTTTTTTGTCGTTTTTCTTTTTTGAACTCACTATGTATGTATGTATGTATGTATGTATTTATGTATGTATGTAATGGCCTCCTATACTTATTTAGCCTAAATGCCAAATGATGAAATGTTTAATTCTCTTTTTCAAATGCGTTAAATCACTTTAACTTGACATCGTAACTTTCACAAAGTTTTAAAATGTAAAGAGTTTTAATATATATCTGAACTTTTATGTAACAACTCCTTGATAAAAAAAAAAAACAAAAATAGAAGTCACGTAAAATGCTACAGCTCAGAACAATTCCCCAGTCCCTTAGAAAATCGTAAGTGCTACTTATATTAGAATACTTCTGCTCGCGCAAGCGTGCGATATTGTAGAGATCTGCTGTCCAGCACATAAGCGTTCTTCCATCTGTTCTCTCACTGTTGCTATCACAGTGGCTCTTGTCTCGCTCTGAATTAATAAGAGGTATGCTACCTACGTCTAAGCCCACCTCCTGCACTCTCATCTGCCATGTCTCATCGTCACATCTCGTACATATACAAATCTTTCAACCTTCCATCCCATATGTGCATCCCTCTGGAATTCTATACATGCTTCAACATACAGAAGTTCACCACCATAATTTTCGATCGGACAGCAAAGGTTATGGTTTCGCGCCTGCTTCTAGACAAAGAAGTAAAATAACCAATTGTAAGCAAATAACGATCAGCTGACGAGTGATACTGTACGTGGTCACTCGACTTGGTAGAAATAGTAGCTAAATCTCGCTTAAATCACACACCACCGCTCTGAATAAGGGCAAGACACATCCGATTATGTAATTATAACTAACTCTAACAGGACAGAATGGCACGAACAAATGAAGGAACCGCTACATGTTCCTTCGACCTGCAAGAAATAGTGACCAAATCCTCATCAAATCACTCCCTATTAGAAAAACAAAGAAGGAACATATTAGACCAGGTATGGGTAACCTTTTTTTCGAGAAGCGGGCTACATGAGACATGCCATATCATCAGGCGGACCTCGCTACTAAAATCACTGAAAGTAATTATTTATCAGGTGTATCATTCAGAAAGCTCCGCGGGCACAGGTTACCCAAGATTGCATTTAGACAATGAAATTCTTGATAAAGAAAGAACAAACGCTATGGCCATGGCTGACACAAAAATAATCCTAGGTTTATTCCGGGATGACTACAGAGTCTTTTATTTTAAGCGTTTGCTCCTTTCATTGTTTCTTTCCCATCACCTTCTCGACAATCCCTGACAATTTCTTCCCTCTCCCCTAATCATTTCAATTAACTTCTATCATGATGATAACGCTGATGAGCACAAAAATCTTTCTATTTTCATATGATTTTATTTCCCGCCCTTTTTCTCAAGCAATTCTTTTGTTATAGTAAATGCAGCTGTCACTGACTTCGAGGTGAATAACTCTCCTCGTGTTGTCACGTCTTTTGACCTTAGCATCCGCTTTGCTTTATTTTTTTATTTTACTTTTATTTATCATCACATTTCTTTATTTTGTTTGAAGGCTTCTTGATACAGATACCTTCTTCCCCCACCTCTACCCTTACCATACCGACTGAATTCCTTAGGAATTTTGCTTAACTGACTCACATTCGCAGATTCCCTAGTTATATATA
>NC_068983.1:36812820-36813440 GCF_001194135.2 Octopus bimaculoides | reverse complement strand
ATATATACATATATATATATATATATATATATATATACATACATATATATATTTATTTATATATATGTATATAGTGTATATATATATATATATATGTGTGTGTGTGTGTGCGTGTAGTTGTATGTGCATGTCTATGTTTTATGTATGTGTTTGTAGGTGTGTGTATGTATCTATGTGTGTAGATGTATATATGTATATATATTTGTATACGTCTTATGTGAATACGTACTTCTTTATTTTACTTGTATCTTCCCTCACACTTGCACCCCTGTATGTGTTTGTGTGAGTGTATGCACGTTTTTTTTTTGTGTGTGTTGTGTATGTATGCATATGTCTATGACTGTATATCATCATGTGTTAAGAGTATACGTTTTTTCTATCACGTTTTTGTTCCTACTTTTTCTAATTGTCTCCCCTACCCCGGGCTAGTTTTTTAGTAAGGTAACTCTCTCGAATAAACCGGCCGGTCTTGTCTGTGATCGATAATTTTTCCTTGCTAAGTTCTCTTTGGTTATTTTCTCTGCTTGTATGTACATTTGTACTTAAATGATGTAACTTTTTTCAAACATAGTCTTGTCTATCACTTTTAGCCTCGTGTAATATATATATATATATATATA
>NC_068983.1:36811483-36812633 GCF_001194135.2 Octopus bimaculoides | reverse complement strand
AACAAATAGTAAATGAGTATATGCATATATACGTACAGGTATGTGCATACCGACATCCACCTGTATGTATAGGTGCATATCTGGGTACAGGACATTGCAAATAAAACGTAGACGAGAAAGCACACAAGCCACATAGAGAACATTCTTCTTCATCAGCTACCCCCGTTTTAACACCGGCGTTTCGAAGAGCTGGGCAGGACGCATCGCTAAAACGGCTCTTCCCATGGACCGCAAATTAAATTTGTATACACAAATTAAACCTTGCCATGGAGGAATGTAGTGGCGGACAAAAAACAATACAGGAAAACAAACAGAAAAGGCTATACGGCCAGACGGGAAAAATTATGTGTATGAACGCTCGTTTTTCAATATCAGTGTGTATATGTATAACTGTCTATGGTTATTTCTGCTAGTGCACCTGTTACGTTATATTCTACTATACACACGTAGGCCTGTTTTCATTATACTTCGTCTGGACCGGTTACCATTTTTTAAAACATATTCGTCAGATTTTTATTCCTATCTTTATGTTGTAGTTTACTGCACATATAGACGTGTATACGCATTGATATGTCATCCTTTTTCTCTTTTGTCTCTCTCACTATTATTATTACTGTTATTTTCCCCCTTTTACAACTTGCTTGTAAATATCTGATTTTTCCCTATTACTCCTTTTGTATTCTCCTTTATTGTATGATATTTTACTTTATTTTATTAAACCTTTTTTGATGTCCTTCCAAAAATTCTTCACACTGATGAGAATGACAATGATAAATTTAATTATAATTACTATGATTATAATTTTTTTCTGACATATTTGTATTGTCCTTTGAAACGCGCGTATGTAGTGAATCCTATTTTGTATTAAATCTAATTTTGATGCAACATCTTTTTCTCCTCCATTTTTCTATAATTGTTTATGGTATATTTATACCTATAACGATATTTTTCAACAACTATTTTCATATTCTTATTACTTTCTCTGAATGTTTTCTTTTAATGAATATGATGAACTTATGTTTTCCCTATATACAGATACATATCTATATATACACATATATATACATATATGTATATATACATATACACACACACATACACACACACACACACACACACACACACACACACACACACACACACACACACA
>NC_068983.1:36810360-36811421 GCF_001194135.2 Octopus bimaculoides | reverse complement strand
TATATATATACATACATACATATATATATATATATATATATATATATATATATATACATACATACGTACATATATATATATATATGTGTGTGTGTGTGTGTGTGTGTCTGTGTGTGTGTGTGTGTGTGTGATTTTGTGCCTATTTGTCCTCCTATCCCCGCTTGACAACCGGTGTTGGTGTGCTTATGTCCTCGTAGTATAGCGGTTCGGTAAAATAGTACTAGACTTTAAAAAATTCAATCTTGTGGTCGATTTGTTCGACTAAAACCCTTCAAGGTGGTGCTCCAAAATGGCCGCAGTCAAATGACTGAAACGAATATATATGTATATATATAATATACACTATTTTATATACAAGCTATATTTATACGTATTATACAATCATATACACATCACATGCACGTGCACGTTATGTGGCGACTTATAATTAAAAAGTAAAAGAAAACGCTGTCCAGGCAGCAAAGAACAAATGTTCTCTGTAGAATCAATATGGCTTCCTTTGTTCTTATTCTGAAAATTCTCTGCATCCAACCAGCCATTCGCCTGCATATTTTTATCTTAATATTACGTATACAGCATGATGCATCATTACTCACGAGTTTCCAGATCATGCGCTGCTTGTGTCTCTGATTGCAATACTCCCTAGCCCAGTATACTCTGATTGCAATCTCTGTGTGGGCTGAAAACGAGACGCTTGGAATTTCAGCACTGAACTACGTGTCGTTTTCTTCAGTTCACTTTTAGGATCTTTGGGGTTTGACGGGCAACATTTTTTTTGTAGTGTTTTTGGTACCGAAACACTTTCAAACTTCAAATATTTGTATATTTTGTGGTATAGAACAGATAAAAACTTTTGTATTCGAAGTTATTTTATGTAAAAAAAACTGTCGTATTTCGGTAATTTCAACCAATCACTGACGTCTATTGAGGTGAAAACAATTAATGCCGTAACGGTGTCATGGGATCTTTTCCCTTGAATAAAATTAGTCCCGTTGTTTGTCAACAACTACCCGTGTTACTCTTATTTATGACATCGTTCGTGCGTTTGTACTGGTTTTAGC
>NC_068983.1:36808909-36810340 GCF_001194135.2 Octopus bimaculoides | reverse complement strand
TAACCCTAACCCTAACCCCAACCCTAACCCCAACCCTAACCCTAAAACCCTAACCCTAAAACCCTAACCCTAAACCCTTACTAGGGAATAATGATATAATTAAACAGGGAATAACACACTTGACACCAAACAGCAGTAATTGTATTCAGCTGAATAGACGTCAGTGATTGGTTGAAATTACAGAAATACAACTTTAACATGAAATAACTTGCGATGTACAAAATTTTGTTAAGAAGGTTAAGAGAAGAAGTTGTTTTATATGACACATTCTACCAGTGTCCCAAGTTTGAAAGTGTTTCGTTAAGAAAACAAATGTTGCCCGTCAAACCCCAAAGATCCCACTTTTATATTGCATTCATGTTTTGCAGTTGATTTGCGTTATGATAAAACTTCTAGTCAGTCTGTGTCACTTTTGTAATATCAACATAGCTGGTGAGAGTGGCTAACTGCTAACTGCATGACTGAGGCCATCTCTGCGAGAGTCATCACAAACAATAATGATCTCAGTAGAGTTCCCAGAGGGACTCTACTTAGAATTGATGTCTTCTTGAAGAGAGCACTGTTTGCTGCGACTGCCTGACTCTTACCTTTATACCTTTTAAAAAGTTATGCAATCACTTTCCAAGTTTTCTAACTTTACTAAGGTCACGAAGTTTCTGGCATTTTATAATCAACTTTATCGGAGGCCTATGCAAAATTAAGATACATCATATCTTATTTTAAATGATTGATCTCTTGCTTCAGCGTCAAGTAGCTGTGTGAGGCAATACCTTCCTGGATGGAAGCTGTATAGTGTGTCAATAAGCAGACCATTTTCATCTACCAACGTAATTATTTTCCTTCTGATAATGCATTCCATTATTTTGCTGATGTGTGAGGTCGAAGAGATAGGCCTGTAAGTTTTAATATCTGCTCTGCTTCCTCCTTTATAGATAAGGCATATTGAACCTTCTTTTAACTTTTCCAGAAGTTTACCACATCGAAGAATACTTTGGAAAAGTATCTGCAGTGATTTTGTCAGTCTTCTTGCATTTCTTTAAGGGAATAATTGGAAAAACATCAAAGCTTATTGCTGAGTTCAAACTCATTACATCAATGGCCAATATTACAACCTCTTCTAAGGCGGCGAGCTAGCAGAATCGCTAGCACGCCGGGCAAAATGCTTAGCAGCATTTCGTCCGTCCTTATGTTCTGAGTTCAAATTCTGCTGAGGTCAACTTTGCCCTTCATCCTTTCGGGGGTCGACAAAATAAGAACCAGTTGAGCACTAAGGTTGATGTAATCAACCCCTTCCCCGAAGCTGCTGGCCTTGTGTCAACATTTAATGCCAATATTACAATCTCCTAAAGGTGTCGAGCTGGCAGAATCGTTGGCAAACCGGGAAAAATGCTTAGTGACATTTCGTCTGTCATGTTCTGATTTGAAATTCTG
>NC_068983.1:36802717-36808677 GCF_001194135.2 Octopus bimaculoides | reverse complement strand
TCTGTGATTTTGAAGAACTCATTAGGGTTATTTATCTGCAGATCTCACAATGGGAAATGAAAACACTTTAGAATTGTTTATTTAGTATTTCTTTTATTTTGTTAAGTTCTGCAGTACAATTTTCTTCGAATTGTGACACCATCTTGTGACACATCAAGGTAGATTCTTTTGTACATTCGCAGAAGATCTTAGGTTTTGTTTTTATATTTCAAGCTATCTTAGTTTCTCTCTCTCCCCTCGTTTTTTCATGGAAGAGGCTATGTTAAAAAGGGAGCTTTTTCATAAATGGGACTCCTGGCTACCATTAAGTTGTTTATTTAAGCGATTTGAAATGTTTATATTTTGTCTCATGAGGACCTTCCTGTCCCTAGGAATAATGTTTTTACATGTATTAGTTTTCTCTATGGAACAAGTTTAATACAGATAGCTTATATTAACAATTTCTTTAACTTTCATGTTATTGTCTTGCACAAAGAGATTTTTAGATCAGTTTTGTTTCAGAATCTCTCTTTGAACAGATTTACTGTCAACTTCGTAGAAGTTCAGATTGGATAGGGTTTGATTGCTTCATGTACGGTATACACTTTCGATTTTCTTTGTACTATTCTTTGTTATTTCTAGTATGTTATGGTCGGAGTAAAATCGATGGTATCATCTTCCCTTTGTAAAGTAGAGGTCCGGTAGTTATCAATGAATCATTATTCCTTTTCTTTTAAGAGACACCAGTATCTGAACAATCTAAGACTTTTCACATCTCCAACATGTTACGACGTTATTATTTTTATTTTGGTTTGGCTCAGGTTCGGTCTTATTCCTGGTAGGATTTATATGGGTAGCGGGTTATTACCTGTAAACTTAGGTATCCACGGGTTTTCAGCTGTCTTTCAAACGCTTTGAACTCTCCTGATAATCTTTGTTGTCCCTAAGAGACAAACTTTCTGTAGGAGCTCTACCGGGCATTCTATTCGAATTTTCAGCCATTTCGCTATATCATTGCTTACTGCTCCCAGCGCACCAATTATAGGCACGACCTTAACTGCTCTCATGCTTCAAATTCTTCCTATTTCAAATTTTAAGGGACTGTATTTTTCGTCCTCTTTCTTTATGATCCTGGAATCAAACGGGCATAATGGGTCAATAAGTAAGCAGCTTCGCTTTTCTATCTATAATTGTTATGTCCGGTCTGTTTTCTAACTTCTTGTCCGTTTGAATAGGAAAGTCCCCCAAAATCTTACATTTCTCCGACTCCAGCATTTCTTCGACTCTTACATTTCTTTCGACTCAGTGATTATACCGTGTGTTTCCAGCTTCAAATCTTCATTTCTGGCACAGTTTTCAGTGTAAAACTTTTATAATCTGGTCGTGCCTCCATTTCTTATAGTCTTCCTGTGCCCACTTGGGGCATTCTGCCACAATGTGTGCTACTGTTTCGTTCTAAGTTCCACAGCTCTACATTTTTCTGACACATTATCTCCATATATATTTTTCTCAAGTTGTTTGTTTTTATCGCTTGAACTCGGGCTGCTACAATTAGATTCTCTGTTTTTTTTTTTAATTGCCCCCCCCCCCCTTTTTTTAACCAAGCCCAAGATTTTGTTCCACATACGTCTTCTGTGGCTCTCCAAAATTGGCCATGCAGAGGTTTCTCTTCAATTTGTCTGGCTTGCTTTCGTTTTGTTTCATTCTTGTCCTTTTCTTGTATTATGCACTTGATCACCTGTTCTTTATACACTGTCTTTAGTAGTTTTCCTGTGCTACTCTGTAAACTCTACTAGGTCTTTTCTTTCCCTCTGTACACATTCTTCTACTGCTATTAAGCCTCTTCCACCTTGGTCTCTCCTCATTACAGCCGGTTGATATTAGCTTTCAGATGGTGGGCTCCATACATTGTCAACAACTTTCTAGTTTTTCTGTCAAGTTTCTTTATATCGTTTTTACTCCATATCTGATTAAGGGTACTGCCCTTGAATTTCTTGTTTCAATAAGATTTTGTGAATTCAGCTTTGACTGCAACAATTTTCTTACTCTCCAAGTGTACTCCCTACTGGTCGTTTCATTTCATGATTTTTTAAATTTCGTCTACTTCCAGTATTCCCAAGTACTTATATCACTGCCCTTTCTCAATCGCTCTCATTGAAGAATTATTATTATTATTATTATTATTATTATTATTATTATTATTATTATTATTATTATTATTATTATTATTATTATCATTATCAATATTTCCTGAAAACTCTCGGCGTATTTTTCTGGGTATGATGGAAAGTATCAGTTGCCCATAGCCAGCAGACTAAGGTTACAATTGTTTACTGTTCAGGCTTCAAGAACCACGCGGAGAACTCTTGCAATTTCAAGTAATGAAAATTTTGTAGATGTTCCATCTTTATATTTGTTCTAGTCTTTTCGAGCCATGTTGGTAGTTGGGTTCTGATAATTTCAGGCGCACCAATTACAATTGGTGTCGTGTCTACTCTCTTCATTGCCCACAACCTGGGTACTTCTCACTTCAATTCATCATAGTTCTTCCCTTGTTGTTGTTGTTGTTTGATGCTATTTTAATCAGCAGGAATGTTATCTTAAGGTTTAGTGATAACAAGTCTCCTCAAATCTCAAGAATCTTTCTCGGGTTTATTGCAGAATATAGGATGGTACTTATTATTTCATATACGCACAACAGATTGGACTACTGGGAAAGAAAAAATCCTAATATCAGGCTACAAGTAACCTTAGATGCCAAGAACTCTCCTAAGTATTCTAGCTGTCCCTAATAACAGTTTTCTGGAGCTGTACTAAGCTAGGTTTTATGCCTATTTCTTCTATCTATCTGTTCAAATCTTTAGGGATAGTTCCTAATACATCTACTAGGATACATTTTACCCGCACTTTCCATAGTCTCTATAACTTAATGGCTAGGTACTGGTACTTTGCTATTTTCTCTATACCTCTCATATTGACTTTTTCATCATTTGGAACTGCAAAGTCAATCATCTGGCACTTTTTATTCTCTTTGTCTACTACTACTAAATCAGGCCTTCTAACTTCTAATACTATGTCAGTCTGAATGTTAAAATCCCACAACATCTTATATTTCTTACTTTCTAGTACTTTACTAGGTTCATGTTCATACCATTTATCATTATGGTCAAATCCTAGCTTTTCTACATAACCCAGTGGATTATTCTCCCTGGGTTGTCATGTCTTTTTTTTTTTTGGTATTCTTTTTGTGCCAGCATGCTGCATTCACTCACTAATGAGAAACACTTACCTCTTTTGATTTATATAAACTACATTGGGAATCTCCCATTTTTTTTTACTATCTTGGATTTTATCCAATTGGTCCTCAATGCTTGATCTTGTGCTGCTACTAACAAACTTTCTGCCTCCATTTTCAGCCCCTCTTTCTGCAACCATAACCATGTCTCGCAATTACTATTTTCTGAAATTATCCTTGGGAGTCTACCATGCAAAGCCTTCTCTTGCCAATGAGATAATCTTTCTTCTTTTTTCTGGTTTTTAACTTCATTTGAGTTTTTGGCGTCTACTGTGATTCTAGCAGCTCTTAATAAACATTCTTCACTATTACCTACATAGGAGGCTGTATCTACTCTAGTTAACTCCATATAGTCTTCTACTGATAATAACCCTCTTCCACCTTCATTTCTAGGTAAGTATAATCTTGCTACTCCTGATCTTGAGTGAAGTACTCCATTCATATTGAATTCCTTCCTAGCTCTTCTGTCTAGATTTGCTAATTCAGATTTGGTCCAATCTAAAAAATCTGCCACTACCTCAGTATCTACAGCCTTCACTAGATTCGGACCATTTAGCTTTGACTTTATTAGCTTCCTAATCCTTCTGATGTACTGAAGTTTCGTTCTGTCAGATTCTAGTACTCCGAGATACTTATAGCTCTCTCTTTCTTACAGTGATTTTTATGTCTGGCCATCTGGTAATTGGATACCTTCACTGTTGACTACCTATTACTTTTTCATGACTAATATGGCACACTTATCTATGCCAAATTCCATGCCTATATCTTTGCTGAAGACTCTTACAGTCTGTATTGAGGAATCTAACTCTTTTTCATTCTTACTAAAAAGCTTCAGATCATCCATGTAGAGGAAATGGTTAATTTTTCCTTTTTATTTCTGAATTGACACTCTGCTTTTGCCGCCCTTAACACTAAACTGAGGAGGATTAAACGTTAGACAAATGTTAAACGGTAATATGAGTCTCCTTGGAAAATTCCTCTCTTGATATTAACTTTCCATAAGGCTATGTCACCGAGTCCATTTCTTCATGCTAAAGCTAATTAATTCTCTTATGTTGTCTGAAATACTGAATATACTCAGACATTCACTTATCCATGAGTATGGAATCATGTCATAGGCTTTCCTATAATATATCCATGCGATTGTTAAATTTTTCTTTCTAAAATTTACTTAATTTAGAACTGCTTTGTCTATGTATAATAGAACATGCGTTCCTCTAGTCTTCTTCCTGCAACCTTTCTGTTCTTCTGGCAGCAAATTCTGGCTGTCAAGGTGCTTGTAAATGCTTTCTATGTGCATTCCTGTTAACAACTTCCACACTAATGGCAAGCAAGTAATTGGTCTATAATTGCTTGCTATATTACCCTTGCTTTTGTCTTTCATAAAGAATATTGTAGAGTAGGAGCTATTTTATACATTTCCAGATATTTCTTAATCCAGTTATGTGGTAGGCTATCAAAAGCTTTTTTATAGTCTATCCAGGCTATTGACAAGTTTTTGTGTCGTTTGTGACAATCTTCTAAGATCATCTTATTGATGAGTAGCTGATCTTTACAACCATAAGATCCACGTTTACATCCTTTTTGCTCATTTGGGAATATGCCACTTTCTATTAAAAAACTATAGGTATATTCAGTCAGGACAGATGCTAGCGTTTTATACATTGTTGTTAAGCAGGTTATGGGTCGATAATTTTTTTGGTTCATTTGTTTCTTCACTTTTCGGAAGTAGGAATGTTAAGTCCTTAAATAGCCAAGAGGGAATCATACTAGGATGTTGCAAAACATCGTTGTAAAGTTTTGTTAGCAGTTCATGGCTCTCTGGGAAGGCATTCAACCAGAAGTTAGGAATTTTATCATTTCCTGGAGATTTCCATTTGCTTGACCTCCTGAGAGCAGATCTTATATCTTCTACCTTGACACCCTCCCACTTTTGCTCCTCTAAGGAGTCTAAGTCTGTAGATATTCTATCAATCCATTGTGTGTTTTTTCTTCTGCCTAAATTTTATACCAAAATTCCTGCACTTCTTCTTTTGATGAGACAGACTTTACTATAATTGGTATCGTCCCTATCTTCCTGTAAAAATTTTTTGGTTTTTTTTTCAATATGTTGTCCTTGAAGAATCTAACGCGCTTTTCATACCTTGCTGTGCGGGCAGCTTTAGCACATACCCTTTACTTGATGGTTTCTATGGTGATATCAATGTCAAATATGGTTTTCATATAGTTTTTCTTTAATTTTCGGTAGGTTTGATAATTTTTGTAGTTTGATAGTCTTGTTAGACTTAAGGTTTTTCAGATATTCTATGCCATACCTAAGTAGCTTAATTTGGTGTTGAATGCGCTCTTGCCAAGAAGGCTTTTTGCGGGAATGTTGTCGTTTTCTAATCTTTTCACCACATAGAATCGTTGAGATTTTCGCGGAAACACAGTACAGGTGGTTGAGATCTGTAATATCAACATCATTAGCTGAAATTATATCCTTAAGTGCAAGGCGGATTTTACCAATTATTTTCAGGTTTTGGTTAGAATTGCGAATTTTTGGGAGAGTGTGTGACTTTCTTCATCTATTTGATTTTTATCTGCCTTAGTGTTTATGGTTGTTCAGAGAGTATTTCATTTTGCTTATTAGTTACATTAACTCTTTCAATCATTACTCCATTTTCATCAGCCCTAGGCTGGTCTA
>NC_068983.1:36799652-36802356 GCF_001194135.2 Octopus bimaculoides | reverse complement strand
GGTTTGTACAGTATTAGATTCTACAGTTCTATATTTAAGAGATGAGGAATTATTTACATTATTTACATTTGACGGATATTCGTCCTCATCTTGTTTGTTGTTAACACAACGTTTCGGCTGATATACCCTCCAGCCTTCGTCAGGTGTCTTGGGGAAATTTCGAACCTGGGATCTCATTCCTATCGATGTTACTATTATTATTCAGGTCGCTGCCGTGAATCGAACTAGGAACCTTGGGGTTAGTAGCCCGCGCTCTTAACCACTACGCCATATGCCCATGGGCAATTATGGGGTGAATTTTAAGGCTTATAAATCTATTATTTTTCTATCCTTCCTCAATACCGGTTCCCATATGCTATTAGATTCATTATTATTATTATTGTTATTGAAGGAGAGAGTAGTGCATACCATCGTGACACTGGGGTACAAATATATGAAGCCCAATATACCTACCATGACGACCTGTCTGATAAGGGTACACCAGACACATGCATCACAACCATATGTGCGTGACATGGTGATCTCATATCAAAATGAAACAGCACATGACCTTGCAGGTTTGGAGCCCAGTTAGAATTTTGTTCAGATCAAGTAGCCCATCCCGCTCAAAAGGTCACTGAATCAGTGTAGTTTAAGAATGATGAACGAAACACCCATGTTTCCAGAGGTGAATTATTCAAACCCCAAAGACTTCCTCTCAACACATGGCTATGATGCTCCCCCACTACTCCTGCTAGTTATTAGAGATGCACATATCGTCAGCCACCAAGGGACATGCTCAACTGGTTAACGTCAAGCAACTGATAAGCAAATCTGTGGTATTGAGTAGAATATTTACTGTAGCGTATCTTTTTATGCCAAGACAAAATATGTTCATGATAACACTCCCTATCAGTTGAGAATGGAAGCAATGAGAGCCAGTGCCTGGTACCGCATCAGGACATTTATTATTATTATTATTATTATTATTATTATTATTATTATTATTATTATTATTATTATTATTATTATTATTATTATTAATATTATTATTATTATAGACGTCACACAGTATACAATATCGTGAGGTTGTTGATTGAAGATATTATGTCTACCGAGGGTTTGTACTGTTTGTCAAGCCACAACAAGGACCTCAGACAGACAGTGCTTTACGCAATATGCGTGCAGTTCTAAGTAATGCCGACTTTTGCAACACACCTAGATTGTAGGGTATTTCTAAAGTTTTCAGATATTTTTTTTCCGATTGGGTGGTATTGAACCCAATGCTCCGATGACAATAGAGATAACCTTTATGTTCGACTCTCGTAGCTGCCACATCTTGGCGATCTCAATTTTCAGGTCTTCATATTTATAAACTTTTCCTCTTTTTTTCATGATGATATGTTGATCGCTTGGCACTGCCACGTCGATTATTAGGCACTGGTTTGTCCCTCCTAAAGGTTACTGTATGCAGCATTCGGTGCTCTAACACTTTTTTGTCTGGAAATCAAAGTCCCAGAGGATTTTTGCCTTCCCCTTTTCGTTCATTACTTTTTCCGGTGTACGTTGGTAGCAAGCATCCATAGCCTCATATCCATACTTGCAGCAGTGGAGGTTCTACGCTACTTTGTCGTGTCTATGCTTGTACTCTTTCTGTGCAAGATTTTCACAAGCACTAAATGTGAGTCCAGCTTTCGACTCTCTTCCCACACATTCTGGAGAGGTCCGATGCACTTGTGTGATATATATTCTTTTTCACTGAGTTGGTATTAACACTAAGATGTTAAACGGTCCGGACATTTCAGTTAGGGAGCAGTCAACCAATTAACAATGGTCCCTTACTGCTTCCTCTCTGTGACTTAATAGACTAGACTTCCTTTAAAATCCTAGCTCTACCAAGAAGTGCTGCCGTCTGAACGATCTGCAATCTTTTATCAATTCCAATTTTATCTATACAGTCCTTGAAACTCCAGTATGCATTTCAATGCTTTGTTCACCATACTGGAATCACTAACGCTTTCTTCATTCCCAGCAACAATCTATACACCTCCTTCAGTGACTCGTACTTCTCCATCTTGTCATGCACTTTAGCTTTCACTCTACTACTGCTACTGTTGCTGCTGCTGCTGCTACTACTACTACTACTACTACTACTACTACTACTACTACTACTACTACTACTACTACTACTAATTCATATACGCACAACAGATTAGACTGTTGGAAAAAATTCTTAACGTCAGACTACAAGTAATCTTAGATGCCAAGAACCTTCCTAAGTATCCTAGTTGTCCTTAATATACTATTTTCTGGAGCTGTACTAAACTGGGTTTTATGCTTGTTTCCTCTACTTATCCGTTCAAATCTTTAGGAATAATTCCTAATGCACCTATAACTACGGGGATACATTTTACCCTCACTTTCCATATTCTCTGTAACTCAATGGTTTGGTCCTGGTACTTTGCTATTTTCTCTATACCTCTCATATTGACTTTCTCATCAAATTATTATTATTATTATTATTATTATTATTATTATTATTATTATTATTATTATTAGTAGTAGTAGTAGTAGTAGTAGTAAGGCGGTGAGCTGGCAAAATCGTTAACACGTCGGACATGCCTCGCGGCATTTCGTCCATCTTTCGCTCCGAGTTCAAATACTGCCGAGGTCGACTTTGTGTTTCATTCTTTTAAGGTCGATAAAATAAGTACCGCTGAGCACT
>NC_068983.1:36797788-36799151 GCF_001194135.2 Octopus bimaculoides | reverse complement strand
ATATATATATATATATATATATATATATATATATATATATGTGTGTATATACAAATATATATATATGTATATACAAATATCTATATACATAAATGTGTAACGGTATCTGTCTGTCTGTGTGTTTGGGGTTACTCTAACTCCTTCCACACCGTCTAACCGATTTTAATGATTTTTAGCACACAAATAGATCAAATGCCTTGAAGTAGGCCGGAAGTTTTCGAAAACTCTATAATGATCAGTTCGTATCGATTTTTGTGAGCTCAATCGGGCGTTTGAATGGAAATTCCCAAAACGATGTTATTTTTCTTGCAGCTTTTACATTTTTTCACAGATCCATACATATTTTCATGTATTGTGATGTAGATTTCGTTCAGGTCTTTCTGCAGTTTTATGATGCCCTCTGAGTTACTCATTGTCTGCAATAATTTTGTGTCGTCAGCATAACTAGTCAAATTGGCTGACTGTACCGCGGAAGGCATGTCAGATAGGGCCACCACAAATAGAATGTCCCCAGTATAGTTCCCTGTAAGACCCCGCTGAGAACTGGTGTCTCTTCAGAGTGAGCACCATTGGCTACAACTGTTTGACTCCTGCCCTTCAGAAAATAATGCAGCCACTCTCCCAGTTTCCTGGTAATACCAAAATTCCGCAGCTTATGACATATCATGCCATGATCAACCTTGCCGAAAGCCTTGGCAAAGCCGAGGTATATCACGTCTACAGCTGACTGGTTTAGCTGTTACTTCAGCACCAAGTCAAAGTGCTGCAGCAATTGTGTGAGGCAGCTCCTCCTTGGATGGAAGCCATGTTGCGTTTGTGTGAGAAGGTTGTTTTCTTCTAGGAACGTGATCAGCATTTTTCTGACAATGCGCTCCATTATCTTGATAACATGTGAGGTCAGAGAGATGGGCGTATAGTTTTAGCATCTTCTCCGGTCCCTCCTTTATGGACAGGGCATATTACATCCGCTTTTAGCATATTGAGACGTTTACCACATGCAAGTATCCCCCTGAAAGAGTATCTGCAGCGGCTTTGCAAGAGCCTTTTTAAATGTCTTTAAGAGAACAAGCGGGAGTCCATCTAGGCCCCTTGCTGAGTTTGATCTCATCTCATCAATAGCTAATATTACATCCTCTTCTCTTATGTTGATGTAATCGATGGTTGCCTCTTTTCCAAATAGATTTATTACATTGACAGACTCCTATGTATATACATACATACATACATACATACATACACACACACACACACACACACACACACACACACACACACACACACACACATATATATATATATATGTGTGTATATATGTATATAGATATATTTATGTATATATATAAATATATATATATATATATAT
>NC_068983.1:36794260-36796152 GCF_001194135.2 Octopus bimaculoides | reverse complement strand
GTGTAGAAAACAAACAGATGTATTAATATAACCCTTCGGAATTGAAAAAGTCTTTTAACGTTTCGAGCCTACGCTCTTCCACAGAAAGAAACAAGGAGAGAAACAAGCAGAGAAAAAATGTGAGTAGTGGTTAGTGATCTATCATATTCTTTGACGTAGACTGTTTTTGTTTGGCCTATGTATTGCTCTTGACACCCAGAGCAAGTTAGTGCGTATATCAGGTTCTCCGAAGCACATGTGAAGCCGCTTTTCACTGTGAAACGTTGTCCCTGTTTGAAGGAGAACTCTGATCCCTCAATTAAATCGACGCATATTCCACAGTTGTGTCTACTGCATTTTTTACTGACGGCTTCAGTGTTGTGGTTGAGCGTATTCGGGCTTATGCTAGGAGACTTTTCATAGATTTGGGTCGTCTCTTGCTTTTTATGATGACGTGTGTTTGGAGGATTAAATTCATTCCGTGGTCCTTTTACAGCAGGAGAATGTTTTGAAGGATGGTGTAGAAGGCTTCATTGTTAAGAGGGTTGTGTGTGGAGATGTATGGTAGGGCTTTTGGTTGTAAATTTGGGATGTCTGAGTTCGTGGATGTTGAGATGTAGAGCACGTTGAGAGCATATGTCAATTAGTGAAGGTGGGTAGTTTCTGGTGATGAGTGTATCCTTTAGTTCATGTGGTCGTGTGTCCCTGATGCTTGTATTAGAAACTATAGTACAAATACTTTTTGCTAGGTTGAAGGGGATATTCATTCTGGTGTGTCTGGGGTGGCATGAGTTGAACGGTAGATATTGCTTGGAGTCCGTGGGCTTATAGTATATATCTTTCTGTTAAGATGTTAGATTGCTTAATGAGGATGTCGAGGAAGGGAGGTTGTTGATGGCTATATTGCATCGTGAATTGAATGTTTACGTCAAGTCCATTTATAAGTGCTTGAAATTCTTTAAGTCTCTCTATACTTTCGTGCCAAAGAATGAAACAGTCATTCCGGTATCTCTTCCAGTTATTTTCTATGTAGAGGGAGAATGGGTTGCCGTATTTTTCTAGTACATACATATGTATATATGCACACACACACACACAGACACACACACACACACACGCATATATATATATTTGTATATATAAATATTTATCTAAATTTTGTACGACTTTATTCTTTTATTCTTTCTTTCTTTCTATCAGCTCTTTCATGCTAACTTCGTTCATTCCACTCTTCGTTCTTTCGTTCCCCCTCTCTCACACGTCCTTGCCTTCTCTTCATGCTCACTTTCTCTGTCATTTTTTCTCGTTCCCCCTTATTTCTTCTGTTCTTCTGCCTTTACCTCTCTCTCTTCTAACCAGTGTTCGGCCAAGTCTTATATATATAATATATATATATCTATATATACATATATATATTATATATATATTCTTCTTTTACTTGTTTCAGTCATTTGACTGCGGCCATGCTGAAGCACCGCATTTAGTCGAGCAAATCGAGCCCAGGACTTATTTTTTGTAAGCCTAATACTTATTCTATCAGACTCTTTGCCGAACTGCTAAGTTACGGGCACGTAAACATACTACCATCGGTTCTCAAGCGATGTTGGGGGGACAAATACAGACACAGAAACATACACACACACATACACATATATATATATATATACATATATGCAACGGGCTTTTTTCAGTTTCCGTCTCTCACAAGGCTTTGGTCGGCCCGAGGCTATAGTAGAAGACACTTGCCCAAGGTTCCACGCAGTAGGACTGAACCCGGAACCATGTGGCTGGTAAGCAAGCTACTTACCACAGAGCTACTCCTGCGCTATATATAGAATATATCTATAAATATACATATATGTACATAAATATATACATGTATATATACACATATATATATATATGTATATATA
>NC_068983.1:36790559-36794049 GCF_001194135.2 Octopus bimaculoides | reverse complement strand
TATATATATATATATATATACATATATATGTGTGTGTATTTGTATATATATATATATATATATATATGTATACACACATACATTCATGACGCGCGCGTGCGTGTGTGCAGATGTACGATTCTCTCTTGCTCTTTCTGTCTACATACATATCTATATGTGTGTGTGTGTGTCTTTGCAGGATTAAGTCTTCCATTGTATGTGAATTAAATGAGCGTGTATGTATGTATGTATGTATGTATGTACGTATGCATGTGTGTGTGAATACACTTACATATCGTATATGCGCACGCTTGAATACACGCACACACAGAGACACATTCACAAACACACACACACTCACAAACGCACACACACACACGCACAACATATATTTTTGATGCATACATTTTTATGTCTTGAGTGAGTCATTATGCCTATTCCACTTCTTAATTATTTAGGAAATCAGTTTAGTGTGTGGCTAACTAACTAATCGGTCGTTTGTTTTTTGTTGTATTTCTTTCTTTTACTGAACTGCGCCCATACTGCAGCGCCGTCATGAAGGGATATATATTCGTTTAAAAAAAATCCGGTACTTATTATTGGACTCATCAATGATTTCAAATATGCATTCACGTTAAACACACACACACACACACACACACACACACACACACACACACACACACACACGCACACACACACACAGAGCTAACAGATTTCAAGTGAATTTTATAAAAGCAGTGCCTGCGCTTTCGGAGCTTGAGTCATTTTCATAAATGTTTCTGATTGAGTGAAAAAGTATATTATATGTATTAATATATATATATATATATATATTCATTGAGTTCTATTTCTCGTATTCGTCCTTTCAAACATACCTAACGACGTGTGCGTGTTTTAGTTTCAATATTAACACGAGAATGTTCAAGTTTTATCTTTTTATGAAAGATTTTTGCATTTTCGCTTTTTTTCTATTCTTTTTGGTTTTTGAAGCTATTTGAAAAAAAAAGTTTCTGGATCCATAATCAATGTTTTTACACATTCCCAGACCCATCATCAGGATATTAACTATATTTTGCTTTCCTGTTACTTCTTTTTTATAGTTGTTGAATTTATGTAAACTCTACGCTAATGACTTTTCGACTGTTAGGCTTCCACGTCACCAGTTATATGTTGATTTGTCTTACACTTGTCACGTTTATATAAACTTTACCACCCAAACTTTTTTGACCGTTAGACTTCCTTGTCAACAGTTAGGCGTTAAGTTTTGGTTCCGTGCTGTGTTTTCGTGTTTATTTTTGCATACTGTTGCGATGTATTGCCTACGTCCATCGTCTATTCTCGTGAGAAATGTTATGTAATATGGGTGCATTATCTAATAGAAATTTCTAATCTGGCATTGGGTTTGCTGTGTGATTATCTATCTATCTATCTATCTATCTATCTATCTATCTATCTATCTATCTATCTATCTATCTGTTTGTCTGTCTGTATATATGTATATGTGTGTGTGTGTGTGTGTTTGTGAGTGTCTGTGTGCGAGCGCGTATAACATATATAGGGCCGATTTAGATATTTCTCCGCAGAGTGAATAAATGGGGAACAACCTTAATCGATTTTCAAAATCTTACAGTATTCTCATCAGAGGTGTGTACATCAATCCCAAAGAAACAAACAGCCAATTTGTTTATATACTCAATAATTACAATAGATCTTTCTCTCTCTTTCCCTCTCTTTCTCTCTCTCCCTCTGTGTGTGTATATATATATATATATATATATATATATACAAACACACACACTCACACACACACATATAATACACACACACATTTATATACATCCATATATATATACATACATATATATATATCTACACACACACACACACACACACACATATATATACGCACACAAACATATACATACAAGTAAGCACATTAATGCAAAACAAGACGGACAAATGTGGAGTATTATGTTTTTTTTTTATTAAAGCCGAAAATAAATCTTCACAAACTGTTACTTAGAGTTTCTCATTATCGTTTGTCGTACAGTTGTGATCATATTAAAATAAATTTTAGTGTGATCACAAATGTTCTACAGACGGTAACATGAAATTCTGAGTAACAGTTTGCTAAGATTTTTTTCAGCTTAATAAAAATTACACCCACACGCGCGCGCACGTAGGAACTCCTTTTCTCAGCGATGACGATGCAATTACTCGATCCCATGAATATCATGCTCATTATTTATCGTGCGTTTAGTTGTTATCTCTGTTATCTTTTGCAACCTTAACATAAACACATCCCTCGTCTGACATTACACAATTTGACGTTCTTGATCCCCGTTTATTTTAGTATTTTAGACATCATTCGCATGATGGTCCTCTACGCACTTTCCTTCAACACAATTATACTGACAAGGCTATTGAACACCACAATTTCTGGAAATGCCAAACACCGGGTTCGATTCCTGGCTTAATGACTGCGAGTTTCTTTTAACATTGGCCCACACTGCATCTATGCGTACATATACATGTTTAGTGCACACTCATTCATATACATCTATCTATCTATATATATATATATATGTATGTATTTAATCATTCCACCTTTGAACTTCTCTACACATTTTAGAAATAATACATTTCTAAATCTCTCAGAGAGATTTATGCAGTAGTGATACGATGAAGTAGTTGTATGCTGTCAACTTAATGTGACAGTCCCCTGAAGGGAATAATACTACTTTTGGTTAGACCTATGAAGCTGCACCTTATGTTTACAAGGGGGAGACAAGCTGGGTGGAGGTGCTTGTCTCCCCCTTATAAACATAAAGACACAGGAATAGTGTCAAGGCCGACGGGAAGCGGTGCAGCTTCCGAGGTCTAACCAACAGGAGTATTATTCCCTTCAGGGGACTGTCACATTAAGTTGACAGCATACAACTATTTGTCTACACATGATCTGAAATGTAAGATCTTTTCTACCCTGATGACGGAGGCTCGATTCATCCAACGTTGATTGCTTCCATTACGGCCTGCATATTGTGACGAACTATATCTACCAACATCATGACGAATCTCCGACTCGCCAGAAACTGCTGTTGGACTTATAACAACTTAATTCCTCTCCTTTAGTCTGCACTATCGTTTGTAATCTTAATATAGATATCTATGTATTATACTTAAATATTCATCGTCTGAAAGCCTTCACTCTTTGCCTACTCTTATTTTGCATGTACACACACACACACACACACACACACACACACACACACACACACACACACATATTGTATTTAATACTCAAGCTGTTATATTTAATACATTTAATTTGTTTATCCGCATAATTACCTCAATGTCTGCTCAACTTGATCCCTCTCATAGCCATACTTTACCACGCGGGATTGATCTCCCGTAAAGACATCGGAGTCTAAGTTTGAATCATTTGAGCGCGACTAAGTGTTTTCTACACTGAGAATCTCTAGATCTCATCTGTTGACTATATATATAT
>NC_068983.1:36788936-36790486 GCF_001194135.2 Octopus bimaculoides | reverse complement strand
CACACACACACACACACACACACACACACACACACACACACGTATATATATATATATTGCGTATATACCCGTGTATAACTACCTATATTATTATATATATACAAGTCAATACATGTACAGATCTCTGTGAAAGTAAACGAAGAAAATTTTCAACTACGAATGGCTTATGGAGATTACTTTATATTAATCCAAAATCAGAAGAAAATAAAACAGCATTAGTCGACACCGCTACTAAAACAACATCCGCCATACAGAATATCTCATGATACGTGTGTTTGAAAAGCTGTAAACAACGAAAGCACTTACACAATATGAAAACCTCTTTCCAAAAGAATTGTGCCATTTCGTTTATTTTTATTATTTTGTATAGCTAGTGATTTTCGGTTGTGTATGTGTCAAGAATTGTTTCTAAACATGTTTATTAAAACTAAAAATGTACATGCACTCCTCTCACACACACACACGCACGAGCGCGTGACACACACATCAAAGACAGACACGTGCTCTCTTGTTTACTTCGGCACTCTTTCTTCTTGCTGGAAGTTTGGAATCAGTCCATTTCACGAGTCACTTCTTGACTACGACTCACTCTTTGGGTTGCTGACAATCCCTCATATTCACACTACTTCCCCTGCTTCCCTTGCGTTCACTTTGCTCTTACTTTAGTCACCCTTTTCCTTCTCTGCACCACATGTTTAACTGCATCTTGCTTTTCACCTTCTTAATCTGAATTATTCTACCTTGGTTTGTACCATTTTTCTCGTCCATTTTTACCATCTTCAGAAAACTTTACTAATTTTTCTGGACCTTTTGTCAATGCTATTGACTTCTAATACGATTTTCTTGGACTATTCAGCATGGAATTCAAGCATTCTGTTTTTACTGTTGCCTTTTTTGAATTTTAGCCTGAAACTTCACTCTTTGCATTGAAGTTGCACAAACACAAACACACACACACACACACACACACACACACACACACACACACACACACATACACACACTCACACTCACATACACACACACATTCATACACGCGCGTACATACATACATACATACATACATACATACACACGCACACTCCAATGAAGGAGTCTTATTTCTAGGTTACAAACCGTATCATCCTCAAATGGCAAGAAAACGTGAAATAAAACTGAATAATGACATACATACATACATACATACATACATACATACATACATACGTCTGAAGTGGGTGTATTACAGATGGGAAAGCGAGTGTCGTAGTCTAAGGAGTCGGAAGAGCTTAAGTCCGCTATGCACGATAATTGTTACTAATAATATATTGAAAAATAAGAAGTTATTACAGATTGTCAGCATAAATTTACGAAAATTTGCTTACATTTCGTCGGCAGTTAAGTTAGGAGGTTGCATCATCTCATACTTCCTACATCGGCTTACATAATATACACTTTACATACAAACATACATACATACATACATACATACATATATATATATATATACACACACACACACACACACATATATATATATATATATATATATATATATATATATATATATA
>NC_068983.1:36781247-36783611 GCF_001194135.2 Octopus bimaculoides | reverse complement strand
ATATATATCTATATAACTTTATTTGTGGGATAACTAGGCTACCAATGGTTTCAAGTAGAGAGTAATTTCCCAACAATTATTAAACCTGCCACATGGGAACATGTGGCAAGCTTGATACTCGTGAGAATCCATGATGGAGATGAGTACCAACATTCCCCTGCTTTTATATGTATACATATAAATGCATAAATATATACTCTGGTATAAAGGCAAGATGCATAAATTTTCAATATAGTTCATTCTTTAGTTTTTCTTAACAGCTGTTTCAATAAGATACACATCATTATATGTATAGTTATATAATTGCAATTATTAATTAATTTAAATTAAATAAATTTGAAGGTAGTGTTTACGTAATCATCCGGAATGTTGCGTTATGTAACTCAAAACCCGGTAAAACCGCTAGTGGTTTAAATACACGGATACAGAGAGTGTCTCAATGCATGTAAACCACTAAGGGAAAGCAGTCAGATGACTATATTAATAGAAAAAAAGATACCAGTGTTGGGTATCAACAATGGGAAGGAGTACTTAGGATAAATTTAATGATGTGCAATATCTTTTACTTAAATGAAAATTACATACACAACTAAATATATATGAATGTACATGGCACCTTGGGCAAGTGTCTTCTAATGTAGCCTCGGACTAACCAAAGCCTTGTGAGTGGATTTGGTAGACAGAAACTGAAAAAAGCCCGTCGTGTATATATATATATATATATATATATATGTATGTATGTATGTATGTATGTATGTATTTGTGTATTTTTGTTTGTCTCTCCACCATCGTTTGAAACCGATGTTGGTGTGTTTACGTTCTCATAATTTAGCGGTTCGGAAAAAGAGACCGATAGAATAAGTACTAGGCTTACAAAGAATAAGTCCTGGGAAATCACTGAAACAAGTAAAAGAATAAATATTCTTTCTTTTCTTTTCTTATATTTTATTTGTTTCAGTCATTTGACTGCGGCCATGCTGGGGCACCGCCTTTAGTCAAACAAATTGGCCCCAGGACTTATTCTTTGTAAGCCTAGTACTTACTCTATCGGTGGCTTTTGCCGAACCGCCAAGTTACGGGGATGTAAACACACCAACATCGGTTGTCAAGTGATGGTAGGGGGACAAACAGACACATAACATATACATACATAAATACACACATGAATATATATAACGGGCTTCTTTCAGTTTCCGTCTACTAAATCCATTCACAAGGCTTTGGTCGGTCCGAGGATATAGTAGACTACTCTTGCCCAAGGTCCCACGCATTGGGACTGAACCCGGAATCATGTGGTTCTTAAGCAACGAATACGCATGACTCAGTGGTTAGATCGTAGGGTTCACAATCATGAGGTAGTGAGTTCAATTCCCGAACCAGGATGTTTGTTGTGTTCTTGAGCAAGACACTTTTTTCACGTTCCTCCAGTCCACTCAGCTGTAAAAATGAGCTGTGACGTCACTGGTGCCGAGCTGTATCGGCCTTTGCTTTGGATAACATCGGTGGCGTGGAGAGGGGAGGCTGGTATGCATGGGCGACTGCGAGTGTTCCATAAACAACCCTGCTCGGTCTTGTGCCTCGGAGGGTAACTTTCTAGGTGCAATCTCATGGTCATTGAATCTCATGGGCATTCAATTTTCGGCCAGCAGCTTAGGGTGTAGTGGAAATGTCGATTACATCGCACCCAGTGTTCAACTGGTACTTATTTTATCGACCCCCAAAAGAATGAACAGCAAAGCCGACCTCAGCGCGTTTCCGAACATATAGACGGGCGTATACACGTATAGAACGGACGTATAGACGGACGAAATACCGATATACTTTTCGTCCGTTGTGATAATGATTCTACCAACACACCGCCTTATAATCGGCACATATATTCTTTTCTTCTCTAGGCACAAGGCCCGAAATTTTGGGGAGGAGGGGGCCAATCAATTAGATCGATCCCAGTACGCAACTGGTACTTAATTTATCGACCCCGAAAGAATGACAGGCGAAGTCAACTTCGACAGAATTTAAACTCAGAACATAAAGACATATGCAATATCGCTTAGCATTTCGCTCGGCGTGCTAATGTTTCTGCCAGCTCACCGCCAATAAACGGCACATATATTAAAAAATATATGTGCGTGTACATGTATGTGTATATCTGTTTATATATGTGAAAATATATGTGTATATTTATACATGCATACATCTATATGTATATGCAAGACGTATACATGTGTATATATATGCATGTATGCATATCTATCTATCTATCTATCTATCTATCTATCTATCTATCTATCTATCTATCTATCTATCTGTCTCTCTCTCTCTCTCTCTCTTTCTGTATATATATATATATATATATATATATAT
>NC_068983.1:36777691-36780541 GCF_001194135.2 Octopus bimaculoides | reverse complement strand
CACACACACACACACACACACACACACACACGCACGCACACGCACGCACACGCACATATATATGTATTTAGGAAAAGCAACAAAGTGACTCAATGTCCGAGTGTTTCGTGCATTGGCACTTATTAAATTAGTGCCAACGCACAAAACTCTCAGACCTTGAGTTACTCTGACTTCTGTTTCTTCTGCTAAGTATCAACAAAAATATACATGTACTCATTTTTCGATTTCTATTTTTCCTGTTTGCACCAATACACATACACACATATATATATGTAGATAGATATTTATATTTATATAAGGGCATTACTATATAATAACGCCTCACGCCATGAGGGACTCTAAGGTCAGACTACTATAAAAAGCACATTTTTACTGAATGCAAGGAATTTAGTTCGTTTTTAAGGGGTTGGCTTTGAGAGTTGCATTTCCTCGCATTCGGTAAAAATGTGCTTTTTATATTAGTCTGACCTTAGAGTCCCTCATGGCGTGAGGCGTTATTATATAGTAATGCCCTTATATAAATATAAATATATATTTCGGGAATAAATGATGGATTTTTTCCCTTATGAGGTTTTTTTCACGCTAGCTACTTGATAAATTCTTGTAAAAGAATTCGTCCTATTATTGAATTTAAATATGTAGATAGATAGACATAAATAATAGATATATATATGTTGTTAAATGCTCGAAATACGAGAGTAGAAAACCATCCAACAACTGATGAAGAGTCGTTCTTTATGTTCTTTGCCTCGTCTTCCATTTGTCTCTTTCGTTGTTCGAAAAAATAGTTCATATTCCATGTACTCGTACTTCGTATTTTGTTGTACACGTTTCTGTGACGTCCTGTGCCCACATATGCACATTTATATATATACGTATAGATGTAAGCATGTACATGTACGTATGTATATATGCATATATATATATGCATATTGTCAGGTACCGGTTTGAATTCTGTATAAGGAAAAAGACTTAGATGAATCATATATATATATATATATATATATATATATATATATATATATACCTGACAATATGACCTGGTTATTTTGTCTAAACAGCTCTAGGGGTTTCTGAATATGTGAATAAGCTTGTGATCATCTATATAAATGTATGTGTGCATAGATTTGCAAAGGGTATCCATGTCACTTTTTGCATGAATGAGCGCATGTATGTGCGTTTGTGTGTATGTGTATCTTTATATTTGGGTGGAGTTTGTTTCCATTTGCTATTCAGAGTTTCACCTGTAGGTGTATAGGGTCTTCAGGCAACTTCATCTATGAGGTGTGTGTGCATATATATATAATGTGTGTGTGTGTATGTGTGTATATATCCGCCAGTGTGTGAGTGAAAATGTGGCATGATCTTTTAAATTATAAGGGATTAAAATCACAGAACAAAGGCTGTGAGAGAGAGGGAAGAGGGAGGGGAGGGGAGGGGAGAGAAAGAGAGAGAAAGAGAGAGAATTGTACACAACACGACACACTAGATAATACGATCTTTGGCACCCGGATAGTCTAGGAAATAAATCAGTATTCAATTCATAACTCGAAGTAAAATGAGTTTTGTAGTTACAATCTCTTCTATGACTAATGTTAGAAAGAATCTGTTTATATGTTGAGCTGTTATTTTCGTTCTGTTCCTTGGTTGTGTTGTTGTTGATGTTGTGTTCGGTCATGTCGTTTGTAGTAAATCTTTGCATGCTAAATTCAAGTTTCAGTCGAAAACCACTCCGATTAGTTAATTCATCTGAAGATTAACAAGTTTTTTTAATAGGGCTGGTAGTTGTAGCTACAGAGTTGGAGATAGTATTCATCGTAATTTTGCTAAATAGTCTCCCACACCAAATACGTGACTTTTCGCTTGGAGTTTGTATGTATGTATGTATGTATGTATATATGTATGTATGTATGTATCCTAAGCAGATGCTATATGGAGAACTTGTGAATGGATGGAGACTCCGGCAGAAACCAAAGCTGCGCTTTAAGGACTGTGTCAAGTCCTCATTAAAGGCCTGTGATATGCAGGACACTGACTGGGAGAACAATGCCTGTCATCGCCACGGATGGAGGAAGCAGGTTAAGGAGGGGATCGACACTTTTGAGGGAGCACGTATCCAGCATGAAGAACTTAAGCGAGCTGCGCGAAAGCGCACGGTTCATATAGTGAATGGGGAAAGCTTAATCTGCAATGTTTGCAGTCGTGTATGCTTATCAAGAGCAGGGCTCATTAGCCACCAACGGAGCCGTAAATGCAAAATATAAGTTAGTACTTGAGCGCAGAATGTTCCTGAAGGTCGGCAATGGTCTTCCTCAGTCACGAGTGGACAGCCATCATGTATGTATGTATGTATGTATGTATGTATGTATGTGTGTTTGTATTTAATAAGTAGGAGTTCTCTATATTAATTCCAGGAAATGGCATTGTGCATTGTTTCTGCGACAGCGCCATGTCACATAGAAAGGTAGTACCTTAATGACATTTTGTATGTATGTATATATAGGCAGCACTCCGTTGGTTACGACAACGAGGGTCCCAGCTGATACGATTAATGGAGCAGTTTGCTCGAGAAATTAGCGTGCAAGTGGGTGAGCACTCCACCGACACGCGTACCCCTTTTTACATATTTCTCAGGGGAATTCAGCGTGACACAGAGTGTGACAAGACTGGCCCCTTGAAATACAGGTACTACTCATTTTTGCCAGCTGAATAGACTGGAGCACCGTGAAATAAAGTGTCTTGCTCAAGGACACAATTACGTCGCCGGGAATCGAACTTGCGACCCTACGATACGAGCCGAATACCCTAACCACTAAGCCACGCGCCTATATATATATATAATATATATAT
>NC_068983.1:36771529-36777004 GCF_001194135.2 Octopus bimaculoides | reverse complement strand
TATATATATATATATATATATATATATATATATATATCCTTCTACACATATTTTGTGTGTATTTTTCCTAGACTATCCGGGTGCCAAAGATCTTCTTATCTAGTGTGTCGTGTTCTGTACATTTCTCTCTCTTTCTCTCTCTCCCCTCCCCTCCCTCCTCTCTCTCTCTCTCACAGCCTTTGTTCTGGGATTTTAATCCCTTATAATTTAAAAGATCATGTTACATTTTCACTCACACACTGACGGATTTATATACATATATGTGTGCATGTAAACACACACACACACACACACACATACATACATACATACATATATACATACACACATTCATACGTATACCGTGTGTGTGTACATATCCTGCCTATGAATACAAATGAATTCCAATGTCGCTTTGAATATATTTTTCGCCATATTGAATTTATGCATTAGTTGTTCTTATGTTAATAATATTCGCCTACGAAGCGTCAGTGTACACACACGCGTACAGACACTGATGTGTCGGCGCGCGAGCGTGTGTGTATGTGTGTGTGTGTGTGTGTGTGTGTGTGTGAGTGTGTGTGTGTGTGTGTGTGTGTGTGTGTGTGTGTGTGTGTGTGTGTACGTATTTATATATTGTTTTTGTTTTACTCTGGGGTGTATTCAAGTTGTTTTGCTTTGCAGAATTCAAATCGGTACCTAACAAAATGGTGAGGCTACTTTGTTTAAGACAAGACAACTCTACAGTCTTGTAAATATGTCCCTAGTTACTATGCATCTATATAGGTATAGACTTGGAATGGGTGGCCATGTCACTTATGTGTGTATGTATGTGTGTGTGTTACTGTTTAACCTCAATCGACCCTGACGGAGCAGACCTAGAGTCAAAGGTATTCAAGATGTGACCATCCCATGTTTCAAAGAACATTGCACACTGGGCTTAATTATTCAGTAAAAGTTCCTATTAATGCGATATAAGTTTTGATGGAGATTTGTAGATGCTCGAGCTGCTATTTGTAGATGCTCGAGCTGCTATTTGTAGATGCTCGAGCGACAAGAGAGATTCACGTAAATATATATGTAAAACTCCATTTGTGTTCTTATAACACACACACACATGAATGTGTGTAGTAAGAGTAGAAACGCTAAACAGCAAAATCTCTTCCGATCTCATTTTACTGCGCTGTAAACGAAAGACACTTTAGGTAATGTCGTCAAAGAAACACTTAGAAAATATCGCTGCCTTGTGGTATTTAGTAACGAGTCGTTACGTTGTGAGTGGAAACTCTACTGAAAGCAAATTTTGCTTTTCATTCTTTCATGGTCCGTGAAATAAAGTATCAGTCGAGTATTGAGTTATATTATAACAATGCATCCTAGAAGTGAATGAAATTATAATAGAAGACAAAACAATGGCGGAAGTAATGTAATAAAAATTAATAGGGATTCTGTAATAGCGATGAATTCTGAAATAGTTATCTTCTTTTTTGCTTCTGTATAGATGGTGCAGTGGGCAAACATACGATGTTCTTGAAGTCTATAACCTTTTGGTTGTTTATTAGTTTACATTTTCTAGTAGTAACAGCTACGTATTTGTTAATAATACTCGCCTATGAAGAGTCACTCGTACACACGCACACGCGCGCGTGTACAGATACAGATGTGCCGGCGCTCGAGTGTGTATGTGTGTACGTATTAAGAAAGGTCAATTTTGTCTTTCATTCCCCATCCCAAGATCGATAAGATAAACTACCAACGAGCCACTGGGGTTGATAGTATCGACTAATATCTTCTCATCAAAGTTACCGGCCTTGTTCATAATTTAGAAACCATTGTTTTGCTGAATGTCTGTAATACAGAAATATTAATGTTAGATAATGTAGTTCATGTTTAACATCAAGTTAATTCTGAATGACTAGAGCTATGACCACCAAATTCCAGCCATGACCATCCTATATTATTCTCAGACAATGTATTCATGACTATTATTCAAATTGCTTCCTTTTGTAAGGTGGTAAGGTGAAATTTGAGGGGAATTTGGCTACTTTCTCTAAGAGGTGGAGCGACCACATAGAGTTCTATGTTGTCTCTCTGGTTAGAAGTTGTTCTAATTAGCTTTTTGCTTTATATAACGTTTCATTTGATTATTGATATGTGTGTTGTGATTTGATCAGCAGGCAGTCAGTAGATCGTAGTTTGGAGTATTGCTTGCTATGTGATTGTAGATATCAGATGTGTCTTATATATACATATATATTTTGTTACCAGATATGTTTGTATACCAAAATGTCACTCAGTCATGATGTTTGTGAATATGCTAAGGCAGTCCAATTGTTGTGTGTAACCTGACGGAATGATTGGTGAGTAGAGTGATGGTATGTATATGTTTATTATCGTAATGTGGAGGCGCAATGGCCCAGTGGTTAGGGCAGCGGACTCGCGGTCATAGGATCGCGGTTTCGATTCTCAGACCGGGCGTTGTGAGTGTTTATTGAGCGAAAACACCTAAAGCTCCACGAGGCTCCGGCAGGGGATGGTGGCGAACCCTGCTGTACTCTTTCACCACAACTTTCTCTCGCTCTTACTTCCTGTTTCTGTTGTGCCTGTAATTCAAAGGGCCAGCCTTGTCACACTGTGTCACGCTGAATATCCCTGAGAACTACGTTAAGGGTACACGTGTCTGTGGAGTGCTCAGCCACTTGCACGTTAATTTCACGAGCAGGCTGTTCCGTTGATCGTATCAACTGGAACCTTCGACGTCGTAAGCGACGGAATGCCAACATTATCGTAATATTGTTGGTTTAGTGCAAGACATTCTTCACTAAGCAGACCTATGATCATAAAGATCCCAGATATAATCATCTCATCTTTCATTTAAGACATGATATTTCATTATCCGATGAGCATATTTTTTAAAATAACAACAAGGTATGATTTGCTGGAAGTTAGGTTCTTATTAAAAATAACATAAGTTCAACTTGCTTTTAGTAAGGTGAGCTCGTTATGTTAATATTCTTGCTGTTGCTCTTCAATTCTAGGTTGGCCCTTATTGAGCTGAGCTATGATCAAAGGCATTCCATCCATGACCATCTCGGACTTGGGTGATAGGCTTAAATCTGTCACTCAGTTTAACACCACCCGGCATGTCGGGTGACTTTAACAGAATCTGCTCTGCTGCAAGTATTCGGGTCATGCCTTCATCATTTATTTCTTTATTACCCACAAGGAGCTAAGCAAAGAAGGGATAAACAAGGACAGACAAAGGGATTAAGTCGAGTACATCGACCCCAGTGCATAAATGGTACTTATTTAATCGATCCCAAAAGGATGCAAGGCAAAGTCGACCTCGGCGGAATTTGAACTCAGAACGTAACAGCAGACGAAATACCGCTAAGCATTTCGCCCGGCGTGCTAACGTTTCTGCCGGCTCACCGCCTTCATGCCTTCATCTTGAGGATATATTGGTCCCACCCTCCCTCTTAGAGACCTTCTTAAAGGTGTTTGGCAATGTCTTTCCTCTAACTATTTTGACCAATGTGTTATTTCTCTTTTAAGACGTTGGGGTGTAATTTGAGTACATTTTGACTATTGCTTTTAACACAACGAGGCTTGTTAATGTCGCCTTCAAAACCTATACATATACATTTTATCTTTATAAGTTGAGCTTTCACTTACTAACCACTCAAAGTTGTTTTCCTTATGTGTCTGTGAAACCGGATGTAATTTAAGTCACTGCTTTCGGAACACTTTCATCATATTCGTTAAAACACACAAGCAATCTCTAGACTCGTAGATAGGCGTTTTAATTTGTTAAACCGTTCCTTCAACCCTCCTCCATAACCACAGAACCACAGCAAGAATATAATCTTTACTCAAAGCCTTTACTTACCCACAAGTATTAATGAACAACTTAAATTCTCTTAGTCCATCTCTACTCTTACTATTACTTTTTCATCAGCTGTTGCCATATCCGTAGCTGTCGCATCGTCGGATGTTCACCTTGCTTACAGTTCGAGCCAATTTTTAGAAATGAATTTCTGTGATTTGCAACTTGATGTCACCTGTTTTTTTTTTTTTTCTGTAAATTCTCTTCATCTGTTGAACATACGTATTCCTTGCATAAATATGTTATATTTATCTGCGGTGCATGCGCGTCAGGGTCTATATCGAAGCATATTTTCCAGAGTGGCAAGGGAAACGCGCATGGTCCTTTTCAGTGTGTCCGAGACAAGTGGGAGGAAATTACTCCCAGACTAGGTACCTGGACCGAAAGCTGGCAACGTAATGAACTTTGCTAAAGGCACCAAAAATACAGACTGTCATCATTCAAATAATGGTTCTGTAATATTATTTCTGTGAACAGCAGAAAACTATAACATAATAAATGCTTCAGCAATTCAAGAAGTTAGATGATGCCATATGGCAGGCATAATTCATTCTTAAAGTTGAGATTTAGAGTGGTGTAATAATAATCCTTCCTACTATAGGCACAAAGTCTGATATTTGGGGGAGGGGAATAGTCGATTTCATCGACCCCAGTGCATAACTGGTACTTATTTCATCGACCCCGAAAGGATGAAAGGCAAGTGCAGACAACTGGCTGGGTGGATCCTGAGAACGTTCAGAACCAGAGAAAAGGAACTCATGATGGTCCTCTGGAGGACATCCGTCCTCAGCTGCCTGGGTTACTGCTCCCAGCTATGGTCACCCAACAGTGTGAAATTAACAGCGGAACTTGAAGCAATCCAGCGAAGCTTCACAAAGACGATCGTCTCATTGCAACAGCTCAGCTACTTGGAAAGGCTGAAACAACTACGACTGTACTCCCTGGAGCGAAGGCGGGAGAGGTATGCATCTGGAATATCCTGCAAGGAATTGTGCCAAATTTTGGCATTGAAAGCTACACCAGTGCCAGAACGGGTCGACACTGCATAGTGCCAAAGATCCCAGCAATGCCATCGCGCTCCAGAAACAGTTACTGTAACAGCCTGGGTTTCAGGGGCCCACAGCTTTTTAATATTTTCCCAAAGAGCCTGAGGGATCCACACCAAGTGGATGTAGGCGTTTACAAATCAAAACTGGACCTCTTCCTGCCGAGGGTCCCAGATGAACCCACCTCAGGGCAAGAAGTGTAAATGAGGGTAGCGACATCAAACTCCATTCTTCACCAAGTGTCACGTATTAGAGTATAGGCTTTCAGTAATAACAGTGTAACAAACCGACGGTGCCCCAGCATGGCCATAGCTCTGAGCTGAAACTACTATAAGAATAAGAATATATAAGTGTGCATATATATATATATATATATATAAATTTGTATATATATGCATATATATATATATATATTATGTATATCTATATGCATATATATATATAAATATGCATATATATATGTAGATATATATGCATATATATGCATATATATATGCATATATATATGCATATATATATGTATGCTTATATATATATATGCATATATATATGTATACATATATA
>NC_068983.1:36758322-36770086 GCF_001194135.2 Octopus bimaculoides | reverse complement strand
ATATATATATATATATATATATATATATATATATACATACATGTATATATGCTTGTCAAGTTATTTGTTGAGGTTTCAGTAACAATCGGTTCATACAGGATACGCTATATAAAGTCTTATAAAGTTGTGTCACTAAGTAAACAATGAGCTGTGAGAGGAGACAGACATAGGTGATATCATAAGGTCTTTTCATATCAAGTTACGTGCTGTCGCATGGCTTAGTTATGAGAGTGTTGAACTCACAATCGTAAGATTGTTGTTTCGATGCCTGGACCGGGAAATGAGTTGTGTTCTTGAGCAAATCATTCCATTTCGCTAAGTTACGGGGACATAAACATACCAGCATCGGTTGTCAAGCGATGTTGGGGGGACAAACACAGACACACAAACATACACACGCACATACATATATATACATATATACGACGGGCTTCTTTCAGTTTCCGTCTACCAAATCCACTCACAAGGCTTTGGTCAGCCCGAGGCTATAGTAGAAGATACTTGCCCAAGGTGCCACGCAGTGGGACTGAACCCGGAACCATGTGGTTGGTAAGCAAGCTAGTTACCACACAGTCACTCCTGTAAAATTTTCTTCTACTTTTTTTAATTGCAAAGTCTTTGATCAGATCCTTAAAATTAATCTTACATAATACATCTAGTTCTATACTTAGCAGAGATAAGGCATCCCGAATATTATTTTAGCAAGTTTAAAGTGTACCGTAAACGATTTACCATTTCTGTGGTGCCCCCTTCCCTTGATGACCTAAGCACGTGCTTATTTATGTTAATTAGTTAACCCAGCCCTGGGTAGAAGTGGGACCAGTGAATCAAGTTGTCCTTAGCAGAGAGGGTAAGCAGTTAGCTAGTATAGAAGAGCAGAAGCCATTGTTGTGGCGTTTGAAGAAGTAGAGCGAAAAAAAAAAAAACGTGCGTCTGTGAGACTTTGGTTTTAGAGTGTTGGTTTTAGTCACGAGTATTAGAGGTATGAGTTAGGAAGTTGATTTAACTTCCAGTCATTGAAATACATTACCTTAGTTATCACACTTATCATCGTCGTCGTCGTCGTCGTCGTCGTCGTCGTCGTCATCATCGAGCCTTGAACATTAATGTCTCGAGTCCTGAGGCTCATAGAGCCGTTTACCAGGTTATCACGGTTTATATGTAACTGAGACCACAACATGTCCCCTTAACGGGGTACCAGTCTGCGCAGGGTTATTCATTTACAGCTAAGTTGACTGGAGCAAACTAAAAATAAAACTGTTTTGCTCAAGAACACAGCGCATCGCCCGGTCCGGGAATCGAAACCACGATCTTGTGGTTGTGATTGTAACATTCTAAACCTCTCTGCTACATGCCTTCACGCTATGACATCCGAGGAAGCACAAACATCTCCATATTTCCAGTTAGTTTGTTTTGAAGCTTCATATCTATTTAGTTTAACGGAGACAAGGAACAAGCGCTGTCAATTACTCTTCTCTTCCTAGAGACGTCAATATGTCCGAAACCGGATATTCTCTGAAGTTATATAGTTAGCCTGTTTTTTATGTGTCCGTATGACAGAAAAAGTGACAAATACGGACTGGCGGAGGTGGTAAAGGAGAGAGTTATCGGGTTTAGGCGCGTCTAGTATAGACTATGATTGTTTAATAGTCTCGGTGTGCCAACCGGATGTTATCGAGCAAAAGGTATATTTATACAAAGCTTCTTATTTTGACCACATTTTTCCTTGTAGGGAGAGTAACAACACTCCTGCAACGAAGTTATGAGATAGTAGTGTCATTGCGGTCATCATGTAAATGCTTTAGTTGTTTTCTAAGCACAAGACTAAGATGTTTCTTTGTTTCTTTTGTGTTTTCGATGACAGGATAGGTAGGGCAACGGACTAAAATGATTTGCTGCTTATGGTTAAGCCATTTTACATATAGATATCAAATCTCAATGTTGCCGATTTTCTTTTTTTGTTTTTTATCATTCCGTGATCAATAATTGCTTGTCAAGTACTAGGGAGTTGATTCAACCGATTGTAGTCATCACTGAAATGTATTAGATAGTTGTGGGGGGAAATGAGTGATATTTACTGCATTTTTGACTTGGAGAAAAAAAAATTCTCACAAATATTCACTACCTTACAAAAACTATATCAGCTAAGCAAATCACCATCTCTAAATACATTTAAACTAGAACATATTCAGAACACTATTTCAGAAAGTTATCTCCGTTCTCTTTGAGCATACAAAAGACAAATTTATGTGGGGTAAAATAAGTAAACCAGAATAAGGTAAATTTGCCTCTTCAATTCTCAAGAAATACATTTGAAAAAAAGACTCATACACATCAATATCCATCCTCAGACATCAGAAATATTAGAAATGCAACAAAAAATTTTAAATATTGAGGTCAAATGAAAGAGGATCATGAAAAAATGACACGTGATATGAAATTAACGAAACTTGACTGAACCTAAACATTCAACATAAAATACAACTATTCTATATTTTGAGAATTATGTATGAGGAATTATGTACATTATTTACAATAGACGGATAGGTGGCTTCATCTTGTTTGTTGTTATCACAACGTTTCGGCTGATGTACTCTCCAGCCTTCATCAGCTGTTCTGGTAGAATTTCGAGCCCAACTCTTTATTTGACTAATGGGGTACACTGCTCTCATTCCGAAGATATGTTGCTGATGTTATTTTTCTGTTGATATTATTTTTCAAGTCCTTGCCTGGGATTGAACTTAGAATCCGAGGGTCAGTAGTCCGCACTCTTAACCACTATGCTATATGCCTGTGGGCAATTATATAGTGAATTTTATGGCTTATAAACCTAGTATTTTATCTTTTCTTAATACTTGTTCCCATATTACATTCATATCTGCACTAGGTCTGCTTAGGAGGCTATTGTGCCCTACCATATGTGCAGCCTCTTTTAATTTTCGTATTTTTCAGTGGTGTTCTCTGTCGATTATTTTAACTTCATCCCACAGCAGGAAGTGGTTTCCGTTTTTCCATACATGATCGCTTATACCCGATTTTTCAACATACCCTTGTGTCACAGCTTTACGATGTTCCTCTGCCCTTACTTTAAGGGGGCAGCATCTTTCCTCTTTGTATAGCCTACCACAATTGCATGAGATAGACTACACGCAGTTTTTGGTTATATTCTCTTTTATGGGCAGTTTTACTCGGAGATGTTTGCGAAGTGTTGTATTACTTCTGAATACTGTCCAGTGAAGGTTGGCTTGTGGTATACATATGTCCTGAGCCCATGCTCTGTGCGTTATTAATACATCCAGGAATGCTAGCTGATTGTCCTTTTCTTTTTCCGTTGTGAACTGTATGGGTAGCTTTATTGAGTTCACATGATCTAGTGTATGAGCCAGTGTATGAAGGTGTCGTCAACATATCGAAGGCATAGGGTTGGCTTTAGTGGTGTTGATCCTAAAGCCAAATTCTCAAAGTATTCCATACATATATTGGCTATTACTGGTGATAATGGTGAACCCATAGCTAAACACTCATACTGTCGACATATATCAGTATCTACTCTGAAATAGGTAGTTTCTACGCTGAAAGTCAACATTTCCATCAAGTTTTCTATTGGTATAGCAGTGCGTTCTTTTAGAGAGGTATCCGTCACTAGTTTGTCTTGAATCACTGATAGTGCTTCATTAGTTGGTATTTTGGTAGACGGTCTTATCACATCTAGACTCACCATCTGGTTGGATCCAATGGGAGTATCTTTGATCAATTTTGTGAAGTGAGTGGAATTCTTCACGTACGATGTTGATTTACCTGCTATTGGACTGATTATATTCACAAGGAAGTGACTCAGTGGATGACATGCCAAACCTCTACAGCTCATTATAGGTCTTAATGGAATACCATCCGTATGAATCTTAGGGAGACCGTAGATGTGTGGCATCTTACTGTAGCGCTGGGTCAGTTGTCTGTACTTAATTGGTATGAAGTGATCCTTGTTCTTGATTAAGATCTGTGACAACTTCCTCTCTGTTTTCAGAGTTGGGTCTTTCTTTATTTTGCTGTAGCTACCATCACTTATGAGACTTGCCAATTTTTCCGAGTATTCAGACTTGTTTATCACCACCGTACCATTACCCTTATCAGCTGGAAGTATTATGATGGAATTGTCACTCTGTAATGTTTTAATAGCGAACTTTTCTTTCTTAGTAATGTTTGGTTTGGGAAGTTTCACTTTCTCAAGTACCTGTCTCACTTTCCACTTTAGTTCATTTCCCTGAGCTTCTGGTATATTTATGGATATCTCCTCAATAGGGGCTATTATGTCCAAGCATGGAATGTGCTTGATGGTTGTCGCAAAGTTGAGACCTTTGTTTAGTACTGCTTCTTCAAAGTTGTCCAGATGTCGGCTACTTACGTTAATTACTGCTTTCACAGGTGAGTGACAGACTTCGGTCTTTAAACTCTGACCTTTGAGCTTCATAAACTTCTTAATCTGGGTTGTCTTCACCTTCTCAAATTCTTTCTGGTACGACTTTTCTAGATCTTGTTGGATTTTCTCCCTGTCATCATCTCTAGTTATTCTCCCAAGTAATGAAGATAATCTGTCTCTGATTTCGTTATTTAGTTGATGTCTGTTTCCAACAGTTATAATGGATCCTCTCACGGACGAAGGCGTGCCCGGCTCTTTCCGCTATTCTTCGAGCTTTATTTGAATCCACTGATGTCGTTATAGTGAAGCCAGGTGGTATTAGCTTTGAGTCTCTACATCTACACAAGAAAGTTAGATCGTTTGAAAGACGAGCTAGTTTCTGATGGAGTTTCTCTATATGCCTCCGTTGAAGTCTGTCAACTCCGTACCGATTAGATGATACTATTCTATATTTTGGGGGTGAGGAATTATGTACATTATTTACAATGGACGGATAGGTGTCCTCATCTTGTTTGTTGTTATCGCAACGTTTTGGCTGATTTACTCTCCAGCCTTCATCAGGTGTTCTGGTGATATATATCGACAGGATGAGGGTTTAAATACGGATTCGCCATTATCATCAGCCAATATATACATGGAATAATTAGAGAATTTGGCTTTAGGATCAATACCATTAAAGCCAACCCTATGGCTTCGATATGTTGAAGACACCTTCATACTCTGGCCCCACCAGGAGGATGTTCAAGTAGTACTAGATCATGTGAACTCAATAAAGCCATCCATACAGTTCACAGTGGAAAAGGAAAATACAGCTGGCATTCCTGGACGGATTAATAACACACACTGAGTATGGGCTCAGGACATCCGGTTACCGCAAGCCAACCTTCACTGGACAATACCTCAACTTCAATTCCCACCATCTATACAGTATAAAGAGAAAGATTGCTCGGTGCCTAAAACATCGAGCAAAGACTATAAGTAGCGATCTTGATACACACCACGAAGAAATGATCAGGCTAAGAAACAATCTGCTATGCAACAACTATGCTTGGACACAATGACCTCCTAAGCAGACCTAGTGCAGATATGAATGTAATATGGGAACAAGTATTAAGAAAAGATAAAATACTAGGTTTATAAGCCATAAAATTCACTCTATAATTGTACACGGGCATATAGCATAGTGGATAAGAGTGCGGACTACTAACCCTCGGATTCTAAGTTCAATCCCAGACAAGGACTTGAAAAATAATATCAACAGAAAAATAACATCAGCAACATACCTTAGAAATGAGAGCAGTGTACCCCATTAGTCAAATAAAGGGTTGGGCTCGAAATTCCGCCAGAACATCTGATGAAGGCTGGAGAGTACATCAACCGAAAAGTTGTGATAACAACAAACAAGATGAAGCCACCTATCCGTCTATTGTAAATAATCAACATAAAATATTCTCTGTAGCTTCTTCACAATCCCTTTTTTGATATATTTATGTATCATGTAGTTTAAGAGAAGAACTTACTGAAATAAGTTATTACTTATTTTCCCTCACTTTAGATATCATTTTTGAAAATCATCAACTTAGACATTAGTATGGGAAAAAATTGACTTAGAATCCAACAGAGAAAAGAATATTGATTGTTAAACATCAAAAAGTATCCAGATATTTTGTCAGCAACTTCAATTACAACCGAGTCAGAGAGGTAAAATTTGTTGAAAAAAATGTTGCTTCAAACTCCCTCAACTTCAACAACAACTATGCTAACCAATTTTTTCTGCCATGAATGATGCAACAGTACAAGCTAATGACACAATACTTGCAATGTAATAGTTTCAGACAAGCAGAAAGAAAATAATAAATCAGAGATTACTCATTTTGCCTCACATTCCTGGATACCCGCCCATTTCTACAGTATTTAAGCAAGCATTGTAAGACACGAGGTAACCTTTCGGTTAGCAAAATTTGAAATATGGTTTTGATTCTGGATTGAACTTAATCGATTGATGTCTCTATTAAAATTATGGACATCAAATTCTATAAATTTGTGGCCTGAAAATCCCTTATTAGTAATACACTTAGATGAAATGTGGAAGATATATAAAATGGTAATTAGCTGACTGACAAACTTTATATTCTCTAGTTCAAGGTCTCGCAGTTTTGAGTTTAAATCTCGCATATGTTACACTCCGTCGGTTACGACGATGAAGGTTACTTTTGATCCGATCAACGGAACAATCTGCCCGTGAAATTAACGTGCAAATGGCTGAGGACTCCACAAACACACGTACCCTGAACGCAATTCTCAGAGAGATTCAGCGCGATACAGAATGTGACAAGGCTGGGCCTTTGAATAACAGCTCATGTTTGGCAGCTGAGTGAACTGGAGCAACGTGTAATAAAGTGTCTTGCTCAAAAACAAAACGTGTCGCCGGGAATCGAACGCGCGACCTTATGATCGTGAGTCGAATACCCTAACCACTAAGCCACGTGCCTTATCTCCCATTTATCAAGGAAATAAATGCCAGTTAGTATATTGGAGTTCACCAATTGACAATATATTCTGCTTCATTATTAAAAAGCAAAACAGAAATTAGCACTAAACTGAAATAGATTCACTGAACTTGCCAGCATTCACTCTCGGAATGAGGCTATTTGGCGCAGCTGTCTGGACGCGGATGATTTGCTCAGCTGACTGGATTCTCAGCCTGTTTTGGCGACGGTACTTTTTAGCACTGGAGGCAAACGCATACACACATGCATGCGCAAGAATATATACATACATATAGAAAGAATGAGAGAAGGGGGAAGGAGAGAGATACATTACAGTTTATTAACTGAATACGATTGACATAAACTTTCCTCTCTTCATACACAGAAAGAGAAATATATTCATGGACATAAACAGAGAGGGAAGGTGAGAGAGAGAGGAAGAGGGAGAGGGATGGAAAGAGAAAGGAGAGAGACGGTGAAAAAAGTGGAGAGAGGGGGAGAGAGAGGTGTGGGAGAGGGAGAGAGAGAGAGGTGTGGGAGGGAGAGAGAGAACTAGAGAAACATCAAAGCGAAAGCAACATTATGATGTCAAATAAGCCAGCATCGAATCAGCAACGTCAAATAGGCAGCGCCGAAACGGCTGTACCAAAGCGTTTCATAATCATTCACTGCCATCTTAATTGTGTTGACAATTAAGTGTCATTAATATATTGATTGAAATCCATTGTTAATATCTATTATAAAAAGAAAGAACTCATTATTGATTTCACGTGTAGAGGCGCGTGGCTTATTGGTTCGAGTGTGGTATTCATGATCATTAGATTATGGTTTCATTTCCTGGACCGGGCGATGCGTTGTGTCCTTAAGCAAAACATTTTATTTCATATTTCTCCAGTTCACTCAGGGGGCAAAAATGAATAATCCTGAGACGGACCGGCGCCCCGTCCGTGGTTGGAATATATACGACACAGGATCCATTTTTTTTTTGTTTTGATTTTGATTGATTTCATGCAAAACCATAAGGTTTTATAGAAAGGAAAGAAATTGATACAATGTTGAAGTGAATCGATCCTAACCGAAAATAAAAAAAAAATCAAAAGCTGTATCACGAACTCCGTACACTTGGAGCCTACTTGTAACTTGCACTCGGAAATAAATATTTGTGGACTACTTTCGATTAAGCATAAAACTTGAGATTCATAAACGGGAGCGAAATTTTAGGTTGCCGCATTGACTCCAAATAGTCGTGACACAAGGGAAGAGAAATTGCTCTAACGTAAAATATAAACCGCAATGATAAGTACTGCGATCGTAGTTTCTATTTAACCTCTTGCAAACGGGAAGCGGTACTGACCGTATCGAAACACTATGTGTGTGAACACTATGTGATGTCTCGCTCTGTGCGGCACTGTGTTCTCAAATATTGTTGTTGGCACTCTGTCGGTTACGACGACGAGGGTTCCAGTTGATCCGATCAACGGAACAGCCTGCTCGTGAAATTAACGTGCAAGTGGCTGAGCACTCCACAGACACGTGTACCCTTAACGTAGTTCTCGAGGAAATTCAGCGTGACACAGAGTGTGACAAGGCTGGTCCTTTGAAATACAGGTACAACAGAAACAGGAAGAAAGAGTGAGAGAAAGTTGTGGTGAAAGAGTACAGGAGGGTTCGCCACCATCCCGTGCCGGAGCCTTGTGGAACTTTAGGTGTTTTCGCTCAATAAATACTCACAAGGTCCAGTCTGGGAATCGAAACCGCGATCCTACGACCGCGAGTCCGCTGCCCTAACCACTAGGCCATTGCGCCTCCACAGTTCTCAAATATACCACACTGAGAAAATACACTGTAAATTCCTAGTATGAAAAATTATGTAGTTACTGAACAGCCTAATGCCGGTACACAGCACAGACTATTAATACTAAATCCGCCTGCATGGGTTTAACGAATATTTCATTAATTAACATTGTTGTGTTCAAAACCCATTTTTATGGGTATAGCTTGTAGAAGGTTGTAGAAAGATGATTTCTGGAAATGGAGTGCTGTGGCGTTAAGTCCTTTCCAATATACATGAATGAAATGAAATAGCGTAACCTGAGACAGAAACTGGGTCGCGCGTTCAGTTCACCTCGTGCTTCCACCTACACTATGGTATTATCAGCCAATTTAAGAAATGTTTATTGATAACCCTGTCACACTCATATAAACGCACACAAATGGTTTCTAACAATGTATATTTACAGTTTTTGAAAGGAAGGGTTCTTGGTTCTTTGTTCAGCGTAATAGGGGAAGTATGAAAAACCAATCCCTAAAAGCTGAAAGGATAATGTTAGATAACTGGTCTGTAAGGCATATAATTATATGCAAGGAGAGATGAACTTGACAAATAAGAGTACGGTTATTTACAACGCAAGTCACGTATTCACAGATGGTGTCGATAGAGATGGGACAATGGTGAAGATATCAACCCATAAACACCCACTTGTATTCTTTTCTTTTCTTTTCCCTTTCTTTTCTTTTTTCTTTTTTTTTTTCCTTTTTTTTAAAAATCCTATTGCTTCTACTCCACTGAACAAATTTTATTGCCTTTCTTGAAATCGCAGCTGGTTGTTTTTGTTGTTGGGGTTGTTGTTGTTGTTGCTGTTGTTGCTGTTATTGTCATATAGGCCTAGGTTAAATTTAGTGGAGCAAGTCCATGGCCCTTAGATTGTCTACCGAGCGACTTGATGTTCAACAGACATTCCAGCTGTGGCTATCATTTCTACTTTCTAGCATTTTACATTCAGAAAGCGCTTTCTTACTTTGCTTGTGTAACCATTGTTTTTTTTTTTTTTTTTTTTTTTTTTTTTTTTAAAGTCAGAAAGGCGAGTAATGTAGTTAGGAATAGATATGGCTATTGTTTTAAGCAGGTAACGCAACCGCGCAAAAGCTCCTTCTTTTGTTTGAAATTGCACCTGGTAGTGTCAACTTGCTCGTAGAAGGATCATTAATTCGTACCGAGTCACTGGCGCCATAGCATTGTAGCTACGACCAAAACAAATAATTCCCAATGTCCTAGTCCACCTAGCCATAAGTATAAATGTACAAGTATCATCATCATCATCATCATCATCATCATCATTTAACGTCCATGTTCTTCTATGCTGGCATGGGCTAGAGGGTTTGACAGGATCCGATGGGTCGAGGGGCAGTCTTGAGCAATCTTCAGCCTGCAGGACTTTCTGAATGGCATACCTGAATGGGACAGAATATTTAGTGGCATTTCTTCCGGTTCTTTATGTTTTGAGTTCAAATCCTACCGAGATCAACTTTGTCTTTCATCCTTTTGAGGTCGATAAAACAAAGTCCCAGTCAAGTACTGGGGATTATTATTATTATTATTATTATTATTATTATTATTATTATTATTATTATTATTATTATTATTATTCAGTAGTCTTATTTTTATAACGTGCTTTCACTGCACTACCGAGCGCAGCTCTGTGTGCCTTGGGTATGTGCTGTGGTTTGCTGTGATGCTCTTATGGTTACTGTATTGAAAGTGTTTTACGTAGGATGTGTGCAGTGCCTAGTAGTGCTATTTTCTGCATGTTATATATATTTGTTAGTCCTGGTGTTTTTGTTATGTATTTGTTTGAATATTTTTTTTTATTATACCTAATGTGCCCACTATAATAGGAATTATTTCTGTTTTTAGACTCCACATTTGAGTTACTTCTATTTCCAGGTCTTTGTATTTTGAAAGTTTCTCCATTTTATTTTAGAGAATCGTTGTCATCTGTTGGTATTGATACATCAATTAGAAAGCATTTTTTTCTTCATGATCTCTGATAACTATATCTGGCCTATTGGCCTTATTATTATTATTATTATTATTATTATAAGATTGACTTTTGCTTACCCAGGGACCTCAAGAGACAAGTTAGTAGTCCAAGTTGCTGTTATGACTAGGGTGCCAAATTTCTGGTTTTGCACAGAGTATTATTCTTGAAAACGTCTGTCAAAACTTAAGAAAATTAGAAGTTTGTTTTAAAAGTAATTTGATTATAAGATGATAGTATGATCTTAAGGTGACAGTAAAAGGTCTTGGCTATCATGTACATTTAAGAGAACTTTTGACAATGTTTAAAGATTAAGATGTTTTGGGGATTATACAGACAATATTTTTCTTGGGATATGAGCAGTTCCCATGGGCAATATTTTTTGAATTTCTTCCATTTTGGGATTTCCTGGTATCTAGAATAGGTAGTAATCAGTATTATTATTATTGAGTGAGAGAGCAGCGCATGCCATCAAAGTGATATTGGGGTACAAATATACGAAGCCCAATATACCCACCATGGCCACCCGTCCGAAAAGGGTACGCTAAGCACATGTATCACAACCATATGTGCGCGACATGGTGATCTCATATCAAGATAAACAGCGTATGACCTTGCAGGTGGGGAATGCTTAACTAGTTAAGGTCAAACAACTGACAAACAAATCTATGGTACTGAGCAGAATATTTGCTGTAACCCATCATTTATACCAAGACAAACTTGTACATGGTAACACTTCCAATCAGTTATGATCAGAAACCATGGGAGCCACTGCCTGGCACTGCATCAGGGCATTTATTATTATTATTATTATTATTATTATTATTATTATTATTATTATTATTATTATTATTATCTGGTCTATTGGCCTTAATTTCTCTATCTGTGTGTATTGGCATATCCCAGAGTATGGTTGCTTTCTCGTTTTCTGTGACCTTTTCTGGCATGTGTTTATACCATCTTTTTTCTGTTGCTATTCCATAGTGTTGGCATAGCTTTCCAGTGTATATAGATCCCAGCTCTGTCGTGTCTGTGAATAT
>NC_068983.1:36757032-36757999 GCF_001194135.2 Octopus bimaculoides | reverse complement strand
TTCTTCTTCTTCTTCTTCTTCTTCTTCTTCTTCTTCTTCTTCTTCTTCTTCTTCTTCTTCTTCTTCTTGAGTGAGAGAGCAGTGCATGCTATCAAAGTAACACTGGAGTAAAATATACGAAGCCCATTATACCCATCATGACTACCCGTCTGATAAGGGTACACCAGGCACATGCATCACAATTATATGTACGTGACATGGTAATCTCATATCAAGGTAAACAGTGCATGACCTTGCAGGTGGGGCCCAGTTAGAATTTTCTTCAGGTCGAGTAGCCCATCCCGCTCAAAAGGTCCTTGAATAAGAGTTGTGTAAGGATGTTGAACGAAACACCCATGTTTCCAGAGGGGAGTTATTCAAACCCCAAAGAATTCCTCTCAACACATGGCTATGATGTTCCCCCACTACGTCTGCACGTAATCAGAGGTGCGCATATCGTCTGCCAGTAAGGGACATGCTCAACTGGTTATGGTCAAACGACTGACAAGCAAATTTGTGGTATTGAGCAGAATATTTGCTGTAGCCCATCTTTAATACCAAGACAAAAATGTACATGATAACACTTCCAGTCAGTTAAGACCAGAAACCATGAGAGTTACTGTCTGGTACTGCTTCAGGGCATATGTTATTATTATTATTATTATTATTATTATTATTATTATAATTATTATTATTATTATTATTTTATGTTTGACTTTTGCTTTGCATTTGTACAAGTTGGATCCAAGTCTCACTCAGAGACCTCAAGAGACAAGTTAGAAGTTCATGGAGGTGTTATGCCTAGGGTACCATATATTTGGATTTGTACAGTTTTGTTCTAGTGAATGTTTAAGAAACCATAAGAAAATTATGTGTTTGTTTTAAAATTTGAGATCACATAGACAGTATTTTACGTAGGATATGGGCAGTTCCCATGAGCACTATCTTTTGAACTTCAGCTATTTTGGGGTTTCCTGGTATCTGAGCT
>NC_068983.1:36750434-36756619 GCF_001194135.2 Octopus bimaculoides | reverse complement strand
TTATTATTATTATTATTATTCAGTAGTTTTATTTTTATAACGTGCTTTCACTTCACTACCGAGCGCAGCTCTGTGCGCCTTGGGTATGTGCTGTGGTTTGCTGTGGTGCTCTTATGTTTACTGTATTGAAAGTGTTTTGCGTAGGATGTGTGCAGTACCCAGTAGTGCAATTTTCTGTATGTTATATATATTTGTAAGTCCTGCTATTTTTGTTATGTATTTGTCTGAATATTTTTTATTATTGTTATTATTATTATTATTATTATTATTATATGTTTGACTTTTGCTTTGTATTTGTACAAGTTGACTCCAGGTCTCAAACAGAGACCTCAAGTGACAACAAGTTAGAAGTTCAAGTTGGTGTTATGCCTAGGGTGCCATATATTTGGTTTTACACAAAATATTGTTCTAGAGAATGTTTAAGAAAACACAAGAAACTTATAAGTTTGTTTTAAAATTTGAGATTACATAGACAGTATTTTACGTAGGATATGGGCAGTTCCCATGAGCACTATCTTTTGAATTTCTGTCATTTTGGGGTTTCCTGGTGTCTGAGCTAGGTAGGAATCAGCCCCTTTTGCTATCATTTCTAAGGTACCTATGACAACAGGTATTGTTTTAGTCTTCATGTTCCACATTTTGCCAATTTCTATTTCATGATTTTTATACTTGCTCAGTTTTTGGTAGGTTTTGATAGATACATTTATGTCGATTGGGACAGTCATATCAATGAAGAAGCATGGTTTTTGTCTGAATACCTTCAATATAATGTCTGGCCTATTTGCATCTATCTTTCCGTCAGTTTGAACGGCGAAGTTCCAGAGGTGTGAGATGTGGTCATTTTCAAGCAATGGAGGTAGTTTGTGTTCTCATCAGTTTTTATCATGGAGCATATCCAAGTTTCTGAAAATTACCCAGTGAATATATTGTGCTGCTCTATCATGCCTGTTGAGATACTCTGTAGGCGCAAGAAGACTACACATGGTGACAGCACGATCAATGGTTTCATTTTGTTGTTTACTTACGGCATGTTGAGCTACTGCCGTTCTTTAATATGTTGGCCTGATAATTCCTTGTAGGTAGGCATTGATCTTAGGCTGTTATGATAAACCTTTCAGTTTCTGATATTAAGCCAGAAAACAGAGACGAATGCAGATCTGTTAGCCTTAAGAAGCTACATTACTAGCAATATTTTAATTCAGAGAACTCGGAGAGCTCGGTGTTGTCTCATAAAATTAACCCTAATCAGACAGATCCGTCCCCTAATATCAACGTCCAGGCTCATCATGCTTCAATGATAACAAAGCAAAATACATACCAAATCTGTCGTCACCCGTATCAACAAGGGCCGCGCATCACAATGAGAAAAATTAGCTACTGGTTCAAATCTTCCCGAAACACAGGATCTGGAAGTACCCCACAATCGGAATATTCCAACAGATGGCCATCCACGCTTGTCATCAAATAACCGAAAGAAAAATAATGTAAAATGGCCAAGGGGAAATAATAAAGAAGTTCTTATGGCCTTCTATCATGCCATGTATTTCCCCGCAAATAAATCTAACACGGAACAAACCTATCTAAACTGGAAACAGAAACACCTTCAAGTAAGATCCTATATAGACAGTAACAAACTTGCCAACGTCAGAAGAAACATTATGAAAAAGAAATTACTAACTGAATTAGAGATTCACCAAATTAAACAATCATACAACTACAGAGGAAATAATTATAGACCAGCCCAGGTCTGATGAAAGTGCAGCAATAATAGAAAGAGTTAATGTAACTGATAAGCAAAGTGAAATACTCTCTTCCAAAAAATGAAGAAACAAATGAACCAAAAAATTATAGAGCCATAACCTGCTTAATAACAATGTATAAAACGCTAACATCTGTCCTGTCTGAATATACCTATAGTTTTTTAATAGAAAGTGGCATATTCCCTAATGAGCAAAAAGGGTGTAAACGTGGGGCTTATGGTTGTAAAGATCAGCTACTCATCAATAAGATGATTTTAGAAGATTGTCACACACGACACAAAAACTTGTCGATAACCTGGATAGACTCTGAAAATGCTTTTGATAGTCAACCACATAGCTGGATTAAGAAATGTCTGGAAATGTATAAAATAGCACCTACTCTGCGAAACCTCTTGTCTGTAAGTGTGAGATCTTGGAGAACCACACAGACTTTGAACAGTGACAATGAATCTCTCAATGCTGGAGATGTAAGAATTTCCTGTGGCATTTTCCAGGGTGACACTCTATCACCACTCCTCTTTTGTCTAGCTTTAATACCTCTTTCGAAATTGCTCGATGATGTGCAATATGGCTATAAAACATTTGATAAATATATAAATCATCTCTTTTACATGGATGATTGAAAGCTCTTTTCAAAAAGTAACCAACAACTACATGGCTTACTAGCAATAGTTAAACAATTCAATGATGACATCAGGATGCAATTTGGCCTCGATGGATGGGCAAAAGCTACCTTTATCAGAGGAAAAATGACAGAAACATACAATGTTAATCTTGACCAACAGAATGTCATAAAGGAGTTAGAACCAGCGCAGAGCTACAAATACCTAGGGGTATTTGAAGGTGATTGAATCAAACATTCAGTGATGAGGGAAAGGATCAGAAAAGAATGTTATTGCAAGGTAAGGGCATCACTCAAGACAAATCTAAATGCAAGAAACAGAATCGAAGAGATCAATACTTTAGCCATACCAGTCGTGACTTACAGTTTCAATATTAACTGTTCAATTACTGAAATATGTAATCTTTACAGAAAAATACGAAAATTGTTGACAATGCATAGAATACACCACACTAAGGCAGATACAGGATGACTTTACCTGCCCCAAAATATGGTAGCCGTGAACTTTTACAAGTGGAATTAACAATGAAAATTGCCTCAATTGGCTTAAAACACTTGCCTGAAAAACTCTGATGACTGGATGTTAAAACTTATCTTAAAGCACGAAAACAAGAAAACATCATACTCAGTAACAAAACAGGCAAAAAAAATATCTAAGTGAATTCCAAATACAACAAATCCTGGAATTAGACGTACTGGAAACAAGCACAGAAAAAGCTCAGCGTGTGAAAACCTGTGCTAAAACTGCTGCCTGAGATATTCTTACTGATAAATGGCAAGATAAACCTCGCAATGGCAAATATCCAAAGAGAGCTAATAAAGCCGATGTCGACAAATTCCTTACCCATCAATGGTATTATTATTATTATTATTATTATTATTATTATTATTATTATTTATTGTCTTTGCACAGCTTCTAACGCTGGAGATGTACTACGGTGCCAGCTGTTCACTGCCAGTGAACTAAAGTAATACCCCTTATTTTTCGAGCACCATCCGGAGTATTCGAGCGGCTCCAAGCAGTGCTGTTTTCTGCAAGTGTTCCACCCTTATTGCAGCCACTATTTGTTCCATGTACTTCTCAAGATTTTTACTCACTGTTCCCAGGGATATTATTTGACAAAATTTTCTAGAGCTCCTCACAATTCACTGTATCAAAGGCTTTGTTCAAGTCGACGAAGACCATGTACAAATCAGTATTTTGTTCATGTGCTGTCTCTTGAACTTGTATGGCAAATATCATGTCAACTCGGCCTCTCCCAGTCCGAAATCCGCATTGGGATTCAGGATATATATTGTTTATTATTCTGTATGACCAACAAATGGAAGGATATCGTGACAAAGGAAGGCTTCTCCTTTGGTTCAAGGATAAGTTGAAGCAATCACTAAAATCTCTACAGCTTAATTTGACATCTTGGGAAAAATCATTGCTAGATCAATGTGCATGACGTAAAATATGTCACGATATATACAAACAATTTGAGTTGAAAAAAAAGAACAATAAAAGAACACATTTGCCCAATACCAGGCAAAATCAAAATCCTCAATGTCGCCATTGCGACTTCATAGCAAAATCCATTCCTGGGCTCAAATTACATTCACGCATCCATGGCAGATTGATACAGCTTCTTAGTTTCGTTTTTCTTTCTTCCTATTACTCTCTTTAACTTTAAGTCCTCTCCTTCATACACTCATACATCGAAACCAACGGGAGCGACCATATAATAATAATAATAATAATAATAATAATAATAATAATAATAATAATAATAATAATAATAATAATAATTATTATTATTATTATTATTATTATTATTATTATTATTGTTATTGTTGTTGTTGTTGTTATTGCTGTTTTATGAGTAAACATGATACGCAATTTTTTGAAGTGTACCACATGTTTCGTGGAAGTGCCGCAGCATGACCACAATCAACTTGTTGAAAGTAGTAAAAAAAAAAAAAAAAAAAAAAGAAGAAGCATATCAGTTTCCGGATTCACTTTACTGAGATATTAAAAAGTGTCATGATACACTAAATATGATATTCTAAAGTAGTTTCCTGTTATCGTTTTCGAGTAAACATGAAACCGAAGATGATTATGTGAGAGGGTAAGTTGGGAAATTATAATATTCATGCTTTTCGCAATGCTATTACTGATCTAAGACAAACAGATTCCAACTTTAATTTCAACTGCTTTCCAGACTCGATCGGTTTAGAACTTATTCCCTGCAATACTACAATCATTGCTTTGTTTTTCTATACCAGTAGTAAACACAAGGGAAATATTGACTTCAAATTTTGGCACAAAGCCAGCAATTTCTTATTTCTTTATTGCCCACAAGGGGCTAAACATAGAGGGGACAAACAAGAGAATAAGTCGATTACATCGACCCCAGTGCGTAACTGGTACTTAATTTATCGACCCCGAAAGGATGAAAGGCAAAGTCGACCTCGGCGGAATTTTAACTCAGAACGTTGCGCCAGACGAAATACCGCTAAGTGTTTCGCCCGGCGTGCTAACGTTTCTGCCAGCTCGCCGCAATTTCTAATTACTAATTACCAGGGATAACCAGTTTTGAATACTTTTGTTATGACTCGAAGGACAATGATGACTAGGAGGGGACTGAGATCTGATCCCTGATGAACCCCTACCTGTACACTAGATTCATCACTGTATTTCTGGCTAATTCTCACCTTACTGACTGCACCCCTGCACACGGCTTGTTCGGCATTTACAAGCCATTTGTCTAAACCCCTGTCGAAAGTTTTCTCCAGGTCAACAAATGTCAAGTATAATATTTACCTTTTGCCGAATACTTTCCCTATTATTGTCTAACTAAGAAAATGGCATCAGTAGTACTTCAACACACCACTAAAACAAACTGCATCTCATCTATTCTAATTCTGTTTCTAATTGGGCCACAACTCTTCCTGTAACTTTCAGAACCTGGTCCAGCAATTTGATACCTCTGTAATTACTACTATCTAAGGCATCTCTATTACCTTTGTAACAGTTAACTATAATGTTGCTAGACACCTTTCTGAATAACCTAATTAACTATACGGGTGGCTAGACCGTATCCTACTCTACCAGATATTTTAAGCATATCAGCAGTGACTCCTGATGGACCAAGGGCTTTCTCTGTTTTTATATTCTTAATTTCCTTATCTATCATACTGTTGTCAACTAGGGTAGCTGGTCCCCCTGTTCGGTTCACATCGGGAAGACTCCCTTTCTCCCACACATTCTCCACATTTATTAACCTTTCATTATAGCACTTCCACGACTCTTTCTTTTCAGAGACACTAAGCGCGATCATACTATTGTTCATCTGTGCACATTTCTCACCCACAACCTCTCGATTGTCTCTGATATACTGTTTAGTAATCCGGAACATCTCTCGTTTTTTATCCTCACCCTAGAAGACATTGGCAAACCTCTACTTTGGAGCCTCTGCTATTGCAAGATAAACTTGTCTCCTCGTTTTCATTTTTTGCTACAAGACATGGTTCTTTTCGACCTCAACTTCTCCAATCTTTCCAAACCCGTCTCTTTATTTTTATGCCCCTGTCAATTTCACTGTTCCACTACTATGTCACCCTTGGTCCGGTAGAAGCTTTGCTCCAGACCCAGAGTTGGTCTGTCACCCTCAGTAGTTTATCTCCTGCGTGAACTGGCGTTGGAAGTAGAGTTGGTACAGGAACAATTGTAACTGACCGTTAAAAATGTGTTAAAGTTTTCATTGTCTTCTTATCTTCTGTGTATACACACACGCGCACACACACACACACACACACACACA
>NC_068983.1:36747003-36750144 GCF_001194135.2 Octopus bimaculoides | reverse complement strand
ATATATATATATATATAGGTAAGTACATGCATATAGACCTACACGATTTATATATGAATATATATAAATATGTACCTGCGTACATCCAAGCATACACATATAACACCTCACAAATTGTTGTATTGTCACCTGCAAATATGTATATAAACATGTGGACACATATATACTCGTAATTTCTGCTATTCACATATACACAAGGTATACACAGCTGAGATTGCATGTATGCGTTGCCTTTTATAATATCCCTGACAGGAATTTAAAACTTGTTTACCATTACTGCTGGCAAGATAGATAGACCCATAGAGACGTCTTGCATATCTTCAACAGGAATTAAAAGGTTATTCACATCTCTGAGAGAAATTTAAAGTCATTTACTAACAACACTTATAAGATAGATCGATCGATAGAGAAGCACTTAATAAAATCTCTGACAGAAATTAAGAGTTATAAATTACAGATAATTATAAGATAGACTGATCGATAGATAGATACGGAGAGAGAGAGAGAGAGAGAGAGAGAGAGTGAGAGAGAGAGAGAGAGAGAGAGAGAGAGAGAGAGCGAAAGAGAGAAAGAGAGAGAGCAAAAAAGAGGGGAAGAGAGGGGGCTTAGTTGAAAGTCGTGAGATCATGCGTCGGGTTCAGCTGCCACAAGGTAAACGAGCATTACATACATACATACATACATGCATACATATGTGTGTGCGTATGCGTGTATGTGTATGTATATATATGTGTGTGTGTGTATGTGTGTGTGTTTGTGTGTGTGTGGAGGTGCGTGGCTTAGTGGTTAAGGGTGTCAGCATCATGATCGTAAGATTGTGGTTTCGATTCCAGGACCGGGCGACGCCTTGTATTCTTGAGCAAAACACTTCATTCCACGTTGCTACAGTCCACTACTCAGCTGGCAAAAATGAGTAATGCTGCGATGGACTGGCGTCCCATCCAGGTGGGGAACACATACGCCATTGAAACCGAGCCTGGGTAGGCTTTAAAAGGGTGCATTTATTATTTTATTTTTTTAATTTTAAATATATATATATATATGTGTATGTATATATATTTGTAGATATATATATATATATATATATAACTCGGTACTGATTTACTTTATTAGAATATTTTGCTCAATAGATTAGACTCAAAACAACATGCTATTAATACTTCCATCTTATTTACTGCTAGTCCGGCTTTTTACATCCCACCGAAGACAACTCTTCGTTTCGTCCCTTGTGGGTCCCATTTTGTTTCGTCCCATTTGACTAACCCCACTCTTTTAAAATCATTGGCCTTATTCCAAAATCTGAAGCTCATATATTTACTACTGTAGAAAGCAAGGCGGTGACTATTGTAGCGTAGTGGATAAACTCCCCGTCAATCGATCCTGGAAGGTAGTTTAAATTAGAATTTGTATTTCATTTACAATATCTATTCCGTTGCGAAATAAAGGTTGAATAGTTGAAACTACTTAAAGGGAAATAATTTTAATATTGCATCGTCAGATGTTGCCCGAAAAACTTTTTAGAACTTCAAGAGAATTTGAAATATCCTGATATGAAATTAGATAGAAATTTGTTTAGAGAGAAACGATTCGAAATGAAATACAAAAGTGAACCACAAAGTGAGGACAAGACAACAGTGGAAGTTTTACCTTGTATTTCCATCTCCCATTTGTTCAATTTGTCCACGTGTCCTGATGAAGAGGTTCTAACCCCGAAATATTGAACTACAAGGTGAAACTTCAACTGTTGTTCTACCTTCACTTTTGTAATTCACTTTTGTATTTCATTTTGCAGTGTTGCAGCCTTAAGTTTTTATCTCTTTTAATATTTCACAATGCTTCACCCAAATTACTATTTTAATTCTCATATGAGTTAGAGAGAAAGAAGGAGTTCCTTTTTCGACTTCGGCTCAAGGCCACATGCAAATAGATGAAAGGAATGACATTGTGTAACATTCATACCTTTTTTTTACCACCAGCTCTATAGATTTTTTTTTCAAGTGGTAGGAGAAACTGAAGCGAAATGATTTGAACAGGAAAACAAAAATTAATTTGTGACAAAACTCATCGACAGCCTTTCTCTGTATCTCTGTTACTTTCACTCTTTTTCTCTTCCTCTCAAATTTTTTCTGGCGACAACTTATTGAATAATACGATGTCTTAGTCAACAATTTTTTTCTTGTCATTGACACTCACGGCATTTCCCTTTACATAACGATTTCTGGTGTTAAACAGTTAAACTTTAAACGAAAAGCACCCACACCTTAGAATCGGACTTCCTTCTTGTGATAACATAATGAATAACTTCACTATAAAAGGAACAGTTTGTCACTCCAATTAAAACCGTAACGAAATGAGGAGTTAAGATCTTGAGGTCATTTATCGTAAGTCATCTCCTCCTCCTCCCTCCCCCTTCTCTTATAATTGTTTGCCGACATTGTGCTATTTCCTCTGATTTTCAAAACATTTTTTGAAGACCCTTCCTATAAATTTCAGATCATTAACATTTATTTCTCGCTTACTTCTTTCACCTTCCCCACCCACCCCTTCTCTCTCTCTCTTGCCCCTCACGTTCTCACTCGCTTTTTTTACTCTTATTATTTTCTTATTATTTCTTCTCTCTTTCAGTTATTTCTCACTCTCTCCAATTTCCCCTTTTTCTCGGTTGTTCAATCCCACTCTCTCTTGTCTCTCTTCATTTCTATTCACTCTCTCTACTACTCCTTTGCCTTCTGTTGTTTTTCACTCTCCTTCCATATTCATTTGCCTTTGTCATTCATCTCTTCCCTCTCTCTTCTTCTCTCTATATCTCCCTCTCTCTTTAACGGCCTGCTCTTCCTAGTTCTTTTATGACTTACTCTACTGCTAGAGTCTATTCGGGGAGTGTTTATTTTTCCACATGACTTACATTCATATTAGTGCAGGACAAACCGCAAGAGATATCCTACTTCCGAACAACAACTTCCCATTGAATGTTTTTTCAAACTTCCTAAATTCTTCGTAAAATTTAGGAATAAAACATTTCAGGTCCCAACTTGGTGTCACTTGATAGTAATATTTCATCTCTCTCTTTCACTCTCTCTCTCTCTCTCTCTCTCTCTCTCTCTCTCTCTCTCTCTCTCTCTCTCTCTCTCTCTCTCTCTC
>NC_068983.1:36741135-36746750 GCF_001194135.2 Octopus bimaculoides | reverse complement strand
ATATATATATATATATATATATAACGAGCTTCCATACAGTTTCCACTTACCAAATTCATTCACAAGACATTAGTCGGCTAGGGACTATGGAAGAAGACACAAGCCCAAGGTGCCACGCAGTAGGACTGCACCCGAAGCTAGGTGGCTGCGAAGCAAGCTCCTTGACCGCACAGCAACGAACAAACAAACAAACACTCACACACACACACACATACACGTGAGTGTGCGTATGTATGTGTGTAGCCAGACAGACAGACAGACAGACAGACAGGCAGACAGGCAGACAGGCAGACAGACAGACAGACAGACAGATAGACAGACAGACAGATGGATAGATAGATAGATAGATAGATAGATAGATAGATAGATAGATAGATAGATATCCAAAACATGTTCTTCACTCACATAGTGAGTATGGCTTGGAAACATGTACCATGCTTTCACTAGTTGTTTTAGGTGCCTGTGTAGACGCGAGCAGACATAACACTTTCTCTGCTCATTAACCCTTAATGCAGTAGGCACCGAGGATGTGAGAGCTGGAAATAGAGCTGCACCAGCAATGGGCTGGTACTCCTTTTCAGCTGAGTGGACGAGGGCAAAGTGAAATAAAGTGCTTTGCTGAAGGACAGTAACGCGTCACCCGGGCCAAAGAACAGATCCACAGCCTTAAAACCGTTGGCTCAACACTGGGTCATGGCACCTCTGTATAAGGCCTCGGAAACCGATCGGAAGTAAAACAAAAAAAAAAGTTATTCTGAAACACAAAAACCTGGTTCAAACACTTACAACAGAGTGGTACCCAAGAGCTATGGCGGTACCGTCCAAGGACGGGAGTTGCCCCACTCTGAAGGGTTTTCACACAGTTTCTGTCGACCAAATTTTAAACTGCAAGAATTTAGTTAACTCGTGACTGTGGTAGAAGACATATACCCAATTGTGCTATACCGTGCGACTGAACACGAAATCTCGTAGTTAAGAATCGAATTATCTTACTACACAGCTATGCGTGCGTCTGTATACACAGACATATATACATAAGCGTGTATACATAACCTACCTTAACCTACCTAACAACTCTATCTATCTATCTATCTATCTATCTATCTATTTATCTATCTATCTGTCTGTCTATCGATTTATCTATCTATTTGTGTGTGTGTGTGTATACACACACACACACACATATATACACAGACACTCATAACACACATATATGCGCGCACAGACATACTCACACACACACACGCACGCACGCACGCACACACACACACATACACACACACACACACACATACACACACACACGCACACACGTATACACACACATATCAGCCATCAGCCAAGTACCCACCCTGTGTCCAGAAGTCGGCTTGCCAATACTCTCCAGTTGTCTCTGTGTTATGATGCATGCATACATAGGGCTGTCTTAAGGCATGGACCTACTGGGAAATTGCGCAGGAGCGACAAGAATCAAGAGATTCACTGCATTGATTTATCCAGTGAGGCTGGGAGTTCTATATAATGCTCCTAAAATGACCTTGTTCACACACTCAGCCAGGCTCTTACTTCTAGTCCATTCTCTGATATCATCAGTCCAAAAACGTCTTTGACGATCTCTTGCTTTCTTCCTCTCCATACTTTCTGTCAGAATGGTCTTGGGCATTGACTCGGGGCACATTGTGTGCCCAAAATATGATAACTTTGTGTACTTGATTCTCGACAGTTAGAGTCTTTCGACTTTCAGCTTCTCTAGTACTGCAGCATTTGTTACTCTTCTTTCCCAGCTTATGCTGCTCTGTCTGTGAATGATGCACCTCAAATGCTCCTATCTTTACCTCTACTATACATTGTTCAAGTTTTTATCCTGTAGAGGGCAACTTGTATACTATATCAGTTTACTCGTCTCAATTTTAGGTTCAGTCTTATATGTTTTGATTCTTTTCATTCTGATAAATGTGTTTCAACCTTATATATTTCCTCAGCTACATCTACTACACAGCGACCTTTCTGATTTACTTCTTATCCTAAATACTTGAAATTTTTACAAGTTCAAGCTTCTGTCCATCTACCTTTAGATTTCTTTCCTTTTGTTTCATTTTACTAATAAGCATTGATTTTGTCTTTTTTTACATTCATATTTAGATCTTTCTTGTCACTTTGCTCTCTCAAAACATCAACGATTTCTTGTAATTTCTCATTGCTGGATCATTAATTCTGTATAATCAGCATTTTTTATATTATTTATGTTCATGCCATTGACTGTAAGTCCTTTAATCTCATTTGAACCTCTGAATATATACCTAGTATACATATTAAACAAGTATGGTGATAGCACACATCCTTGCCTTACACATCTGATGTCTGCTTGTTTTGACAATTCCTGGTCTATTTTGATGGCTGCCCTCTGATTCCAGTATAACACTCAAATGATTCTGATGTCCTTTCTTTCTAAGCTAGCTTTTTCTAAAGATGTGATGAGCTCCTTATGGTGAACACAGTCAAATACCTTGGCATAATATATGAAACAAGCAACTAGCTATATATATACATTGTAATTGCATTTGCTCTTGTGCTTGAATGTTGAAACAGAATATGGTATCTGTTGTCCTTCTGTTGGCCCTAAGTGCAAATTGCTCTTCACGAAGCTAGCTTTTATTTTTCCCAGTACAACTAAGAAAAAATTTAAGTGCATGAGATATGCGATGAATAATCCTGTGATCAGAACACTAGATGGACAGTGATAAATACTGACGTTTTGAAATCTTTAGTGGGGTGTCCAGAGTCATTGTAAAGGTCTGTGAATTTGACAATTTCATAGTCTTCAAGTGCTTTTAACATCTCACATGTTTTGTACCTGACCCTGGAACTTTTCTTTTACTCATTTTTATTGTGGCATGTTCCACCTCAGACCTTAATGTCTTTGGCCCATCAACGTTGGAAGGTGGGTGATTGGGGTTTCTCATCCTCAAATAGGTCTGCATGATCTCTTTTTCAAACAACAGTTTTCATACTTTGTTTTTAATACCTTCCCCCTTTGGACATTTTTTGCTTCACAGTACATGCTAACACACACACACACACACACACACACACACACACACACACACACACACACACACACACACACACACACACACACATATATATATAAACATATACACGAACACACATGTATGTATGTATGTATGCATGTATGTATGTATGTATGTATGTAAGTTCTTTTCTGTTTTTCAGTTTAATGTTAAGCTGTTTTTATGTATAACTTGACATAACTCTAGCATTAATACACATACACACACATATGTATATTATTTATCCTGTAGAAGTGGACAGTATCTATGGTCTTTCCGGCACTTCTCAGATCGATAGAGTTAATGTCTAAAACGAATTTTTCAGATCGATATGTATAGGGGCAACTGGGATTGGGAAAGAGTTCCAGAATATTGACAAGTCTAGGAAAGAAGAATTCAACCTAGCATTTAGAAGAGAGTAAACTCTCTAGTTAGAGTAACTGTGTGTTGTGAAGCACAGCTTACTTGTTGAGGGAAACAGAAGCCGTTTTGGTTTCCATTTATTGTTGTTTTGTCATGGGGGAAGAATTGTAGCCATGGACTATGCAAGGTGTCGAGGGCCTGACCTGAATGCTTGCAACAGATGGACTCTGCTAAAGATACTCAACGGTCAAATAGGAGATGTGTGAGCTAACAAAAGTTAAACTTTTACTACCGCTGGGAAAGACATAAAAAGGACGCAACTAATCGGTGGACTAATCGATGTGGCAAATGAAGGTCTCACTCTCAATCGATTATTTTTGTTATCGTTGTTGTTTTGCCCCAGGATCAAGTATATTTATGGTCTAAAGCAATCTAGCTTTGTCTATCTCATCTTATATACAAAGTATAACTCGGACCACATTATCTAATTAACGTAGACTGTAGGGTATCATTTATCTGAAATTCGGGTACTATTCCCTGTATGTTGTAAAGTCTCCCTCTGTCGGTTTGCGATTTTTTTGTTTTCATTGTGGTTTGTGCACACCAGCGTTCCAATTTTTTGTGCCATACGCAATTGTGAAGGAAGTGCTCTTTGTATTGCTCATTGCTTTGAATTCATTCCATAAAGAACCGACTCTATTAACGGAATTTAATCGTCAACAAATACGTAGAATTGCATTTTAAACTTTAGAAAATTCTTGCACATCTTCACCATCTCGCTTACATATTGAATAAGCTGTGTCTGTATGTTTTAAGAAGATTATTTACCCGATACAATTTCAACATATTTACGTTCAAATCTGCCGGGACGTATTGTGTGTGAATATGACGTCATTGTTTTAATTCTTGCTGTTTTACGAGCACACAGGAATTTAATATTTACCTGCTCGTTATAAGTATCTTAACTCATTTGACGCAGCAGCTGCAGGGTGGAGGAAGCCTGCATGGCAGTACTCGCAACAGATGACTGGACGTTATTAAAGAAGATCTCCGGTAGCTTGCAGGATACGGAGGGGCTGAAACGGGACCGCCAGCGATGGAGGACACTAGTGGACCTGGTCGGCTCTACGCACGATGACGAGTGTGGGACCGATAAACTTGAGATGATCCCGACCCCATCGAGGAAGGGCACAGAAAGAAAGAAAGAAAGAAAGAAAGAAAGAAAGAAAGAAATTTTGACCTGAAGAAATCTGCAATACCCGGTGTCAAGTTAGAGTTTCTAACATTTCATAACGTTTAGGATGCTTCCTATAAAAATTTTCGCTACTCGAAGAGAGTTTCAAAGTGCATATATATATATATATATATATATATATATATAAATTTATATATATATATATATATAAATTAAATTTATATATATATTTTTTGTTCTTTTATTCTTTTACTTCTTTCACTCATTTGACTGCGGCCATGCCTGAGCACCACCCTTTAGTCGAGCAAATCGACCCCAGGACTTATTCTTTGTAAGCATAGTACTTATTCTATCGGTCTCTTTTTGCCGAGCCGCTAAGTTATGGGGACGTAAACACACCAACATCGGTTGTCAAGTGATGTTGAGGGGGACAAACACAGATACACAAACACACACACACACACACACACACACACACACACACACACACATATATCTATATACATATATACGACGGGCTTCTTTCTCCACTCACAAGGCTTTGGTCGGCGCGAGGCTATAGTAGAAGACATTTGCCCAGAGTGCCACACAGTGGGACTAAACCCGGAACCATGCGGTTGGTAAACAAGCTACTTAGCACACAGCCACTCCATATATTTATTTATATATATTTATATATATGTATATATTTATTTATATATATATTTATTTAAATATATCTAAATATATATTCATTTATAAATATTCATATATATATATTAATATGTATTTATATATATATATATTTATTTATGAATATTCAAACATTTATATATTTATATATATACATGTGTGTGTGTGTATACATGTATGTATATATATGACCATCGTTAAAGCGTGAGCTATACGTAAAACCGTTAATTTAGCAATGTTATATCTAGTACATGCTTATCAATGCAAGTACGTATACATATATATATATATATATATATTCATTTATATATATA
>NC_068983.1:36739004-36739983 GCF_001194135.2 Octopus bimaculoides | reverse complement strand
ATATATATATATATATATATATATATATATATATATATATAATGTATATACGTTTGTATGTATGCATGTGTGTATGAATGTTGAATGGGTAGAGCATCGGGAAAAATACCCTGTGATGTATATAAAAGAGAGAGAGAGAAAGAGAGAGAACACTCCTTTCTTGTTCGTTCGGTATGTGTGTGTGGGAGTGAGTACTTGTGCATGTGTGTGTGTGCTGCATATGTAGTACTGTAAAATAGCCAACGGCCCTTGTATAAAACCTAAAAATCTTGGAAATTCTCGTAGCAAAATGTCCTCAATTGCTTCATTGTGCACATGTTCTCAAGAAAAATTCTTTTAAATAACGTGGCTCTGTGTACGTGCACGTGTGCGCGTGCGCGTGTGTGTGCGTGCGTGTGTGTGTATGTGTGTGTGTGTGTGTGTGTGTGTGTGTGTGTGTGTGTGTGTGTGAAGTACACACAGATATGCTGTATATGCATAGGCTGGAAATTTTACGCCACAGTTTACATGTGATTATATATAGATTTTATATAGATTTTTTACATAGATCTTACATGTTGTGACTGCATGAGCGTGCAGGTACGCACGCATACACATACTCACATGCAGACACACACACACGTATGTGTTTTATATTCTGATTATATCTTTTTGCTGCTATATCATTTGAAAATACACAAAATTCTGCAACAAATAGATGCACCCACAATATAAAACATTTATTTTATATTTGAGTACAAAAGACTATACTCATAAATATTATCATTATTATTATTATTATTATTATTATTATTATTATTATTATTATTATTAGTAGTAGTAGTAGTAGTAGTAGTAGTAGTAGTAGTAGTAGTGTGAGGAGGAGGGATGGAATTTCAACCTTGGAAGTAAAACGGATTGAGAAGACGTGGTTTTAACGTTTTTCATCTTTTTTTTTATCATTAATCGAAATAAGTTAAATATTTCAGACTACGGATAA
>NC_068983.1:36732146-36732421 GCF_001194135.2 Octopus bimaculoides | reverse complement strand
CATAAACAGCTACAACCACACACACACACACACACACACACACACACACACACACATTTATATATACACGACGGGCTTCTTTCAGTTTCCGTCTACCAAATTCACTCACAAGTCTGCTCGAGACTAGGCACTTGCTCAAGGTGCTACGCAGAGAGACTGAGCCTGGAACCATGTGGTTGGTAAGCAAGCTACTTACCACACACCAACTCATGCGCTTATAATATGTATATATATATATTGCCTTTAGGTTATATATATATATATATATATACGAC
>NC_068983.1:36730679-36731950 GCF_001194135.2 Octopus bimaculoides | reverse complement strand
TATATATATATATATATATATATTTATATATATATATATATATATTCACACATACACACATATCGGGAGCAACTCGTTGAGTAAGAAATGCGAAATTTAAAAAATCATGTCTAAATAATTCAATCTAAGTACTTAGAAAATATATGTAGCCCGTTTCCAATTTTCTCTTATAAAAATGAAAGACATATTAAAAATCGGACTAGCCTTCGCGTTCATTTGTGTACGTTAGGTTTGCATCAGACGTCTTGAATTCAGCAAAAAATGGAATTGTTTTACACGCACACACACGCGCGCGCACACACACACACACACACGCACACACGTATATGCACATATGTATATGCATAAATGTGTTTATATATGTGTGTGTGTATACATACATACATATATATGTATATGCCTTTATAAAATACATACATCATGCAAGCACATACATTCATATACACATATATTACAAGCGCATACATACATGCATATATATATATATATATATATATATATATATACACAGACATCCAGACAGACCGACAGACAAACAGACAGGGAAGGTTACATACATATACATGCGCTTTGAGCGGTAGATAGATAGACAGACAGGCAGGCCGACAGACAGACAGACAGACAGGCATAGATAGATAGATAGATAGATAGATAGATAGATAGATAGATAGATAGATAGATAGATAGTTAGAATACAGTCGCATTTATGGCTTTGGTTGAATATTTTATTTCTAGCATTAAAGTGTGAAAAAGTACTTTATTTATTTTATTAAAGGTATTCATCAATGGGTTACTTACATGACAATCTTCTGATGGAATATCAACATTGTAACAAAGTATTTTTTCTGTCTTCTCGATGTCCGCGTCAGGGCAAAGATACCGGATTTTTTGGTACTACAAGCATATTAATTACACAGTAGTTTCACCGTAATGACAAGGTGCGCAAGATAAAACTTTTTGGTATCGATAACGGGATACAAATGTTCGATCCGTCTGGCGATAAACTCGACAGACATTGCATCATGAAAAAGCCAACTGCGATTTTCTATATATGCATTATACACTCGGCATTCATTATACACCCTCTGCATACGGTTTACTGTGATATAGTGACTTTGAATAACTAATGTATATGCTTGGCATCATCTTTATCTTGAAAGAATTCTTTAAATATTGGTGCCGACAAAAATGTCTTTTCTACACATACACACACACACACACACATACACGCACACACACACACACACACACACACACACACACACACACAC
>NC_068983.1:36726664-36730498 GCF_001194135.2 Octopus bimaculoides | reverse complement strand
TATATATATATATATATACACACATACATATGTAAAAATGTGCGTAAATATACGTGTGTGTGTGTGTGTGTGTGTGTGTGTGTATGTGTACACTTATTTATATTTGGCTAAATAAAAACTTTCTTCGGTTATTGATCTAATCAATCAACAGATTTTATCAATGATTTTCGAACACTCGTGTTTGATGAGTCTTTTAAATTCTTCTGGTATTCTACTAATAATCTATTGGTACATCATATTAAACTTGTTTCGAGTAACGTTTCATACACACACACACGCACACACACACATATATATGCATATGTGTGTGTGAGTTTGTGCGTATGTGAGTGTGTATACTTTTATTCTTTTATCAATATTATACGTTTTAGCCTAAAAGCTGTGGCCTTATATATATATATATATATATATATATATATATATATATATATATATAGATAGATAGATAGATAGATAGATAGATAGATAGATAGATAGATATATAGATAGATATACACACGCTTATATACACACGTACATACATACACATATACATAGATTATACAGGTGCAGATAATTAGATGTAAATGCCACCCAAATGTATGCTATTTCAATAGTCCGCACGCACGCACGCACGCGCGCACACACACACTTGATGCTTTGTAACGGTCCTCAATTGTAATAAAATTATAGCAGTAGATTGCCATATGCACACACTTATTGTTTCTTAATTCGTTGCAATACTAACATTTCCAGTTTTTATTGCATAAAATCTTGCTAGCAAAATTTTCTCGTTAAGAATCGTTTAGGATTTTGATTATTTGTATCTTGTTATATATATTGTGTACTTTTAACTATACAATAAAACTCCGTACAGCGATCGTAATAGCCGAGTCAGAGCAATGTTAGTCTCGGAGCATTGCAATATTTTCGATGCTTTTTGTTTGGTCTTCAAATCCCGCCGAGTTCAGCTTTAATGTCTTCTCCCAAAAGCGGTGTATACTTTCTTCGAAAATGTTGAACTTGTGTCGACGTAAGCGAATCGCCATTCAAAATATATGTAAATGTCCTCCATATATGTTAGTCTATCATAAGAGAAGTAAATTGTCATCACGTTTAATGTCTTTGGTTTTTTTCTATCTTGATTACCAGTTTAATTTTACTAATTATACACTTCAGTTCTTCTAATAGCACGTCCGGTTTTTTGTTGAAAAATACCTAACTAAATTTTATATGCTCTCTGTAAGTAGTGAACATATTTAAAACGGACACAAAATGGCTGCTTGTAATGAAAAATACCGATACACTTGTCGGTAGTAAAATTATAATAAGTAACGTCAATTATTGAATTTGAATAATGATGATCGGTATTATTAATAGTCAATCAAGATTTCTAACTTATCTCAATTTTAGAATTTATTTAATTATTAATTTGTTCAGGGAAGAAAAAATCCTTTCATATTTAAAATTATGTTGGGTAAATTTTTATTATTTCAGATGTAAAACAAAAATGGAAATCGGCGGCTAAATATGAACACAGAATACTATCAAAATATCTTATCCGTAATTAGATTCCTAAATATAGTTTCCTTTCTGCCCAAATTATATAAATAATAAAATGTTGTGGGTGGATAAGGTTTAACTCACCGCACAAGAATGTGTGTTCGGATTCCTACTGCTAATATGTTAGTATACCAGTATTAAGTTGTTGGTGACAGGAGTGGAGCATAAAGAAATAAGGTAAGAATGTAAAAAGATAGGGAGACTATGCAAGATGGAAAGATAGGTTGATAAAGAGTTGAGAAAAAAGGGTTTAATATATGGAAACAAGATATATAATAAATTCTGTTATTTTTATCATGGTAACATCTTGGTAAATATAATTATATAATGGTAACGTCTTGATAATTATAATTAAATAATTGTATTTGTTTTATTCATAGTTTGATAGTTTTAAAATTAATTAGAAATTCTATTAAAATAATCAAGTCTTTTAAATCTTCCAGATTGCTTTCAATCAGTCCAAATGATTTCAAGAAAACTTTTGTAAAAAAAAGGAAAAAAGTTTTAATAATTGTGAAGTAACTTTTATAGCAATTTGTAAAGTAATATTTTGTTTCAATATTTTGTAAAGCGACTTACAGTAAAATTCCAATAAGTTCATGTAATATTCAGTGCAAAAAGTTTTACGAAAAAAAAATTTAGCTTGACAGAAATGACTCAGATTTATTTGAGTCATCAGTAAAGGCAAAGTCTATGGCCTTTTGTGGGGGAGACTGTGGCAAATTAGTGCCTGCACAAATATCATTGGTTCACACAGCCGGTTTATGCAGTGACGTAATCAAAAAATAACCGGTTCTTATTGGATGATTCTTGTTCCAATCGACAACGATCTTGCAGTTTAAATACTAAGGCAATGCATGAGCTTATTTCTCAGCTATCATTTCAGTTCCAGCTTCCAGCCCGCTTGTTCCAGATGTCTTCAAATATGTTACGATGAAAAATTGTTCCGATCCGAAAGTCTCCAGCGGGAAAAATACAGAATTAGATTCCGAACCAAAAATTTATAGAAATCAGTTAGTGATAATTATTGCTCTTAAATCTTCTCTCCTATCATTTATAGAAAGCGTTTTTTTTTATCATTTTTTTTTTATCGTTTAGTTAAATATTTCTTCTAACTTAGCGAGTACAGATTCTTACGAAGCAAATACATCAGTTCTGTATAATCTTTCCCTACGGGTTACCTGCCATTCAATGCTAGTTGATATAACTGAACCAAGTATGCTTATCCCTTAGATAGTCTGTTGTGTGTATGAGAATCGGGGTGTTTTTCTGAATACTTATATTCCCTGATGTCAGAATTGTCCTCCAGAAATTCCTTGTAGACCTCCAAACGGCAACGATGGTGCAGAAGTACTCCACAAGACAAGTCCTGAAGTAAGTAGGTTGAAATAATTATTAAACATGGAAGAAACGCTTCCTTATTTCTTCTGATTTGTGTCCTAACGAACTTTAAACTGTTCCTCTTTGTATCTTTCACCCTTTACGATTACACTACCTACGTTGTTCTCATAAATTTTAGCTTTAACTCTCAAACTCTCATAGTTATGTCTATCGCCATTTTCATTCAATAAGACCCGAGGCAGATTTTTTGCACCCTGTTAAATATTTTGATATATATCCAGGTATTAAAAAAACAGTTCTATGAAAAATCTTTATAGAAATGGATCGATAAAATATGTTAGCTATATTTCATCCATCTTCAGAGATTTATTTTAAAACAGAGATTACTGATAACTTTACAGAGGTGATCGATTTCACAAACGTTTAACCCTCTTAGTAACATACTATCAAATCCATTCATAATCGCTCCTGATTAGTATTCTTAAATAGCTTAAAAAATTAAAATTACCTGCTTTTTCTTTTACCTTACTGCTTCCTTATTCATTTAATTAAGTTTTCTATGTAGACCATTTATAAATCCTCTAAACAATAAAATAAACGCTCCGTATTAATATTCTATTTTAAAAAAAAAACCCTCCTATAACACTATTTTTCAGTTCATTTTTCAGTCTCATCCTGTGGCGTTTGCCAACTGATTTGTATTCCATGTTATTAAATAGCTTTCCATGTTTTTTCATAAAACAATGCCATGCATCACCATATGCTTTAATATGTATCGCCTGCCTTTGTTTTTCTTTACACGCTTTTTCCTCAGCCTACCGTTACAATCCCACTCACCAAACCATCCTTAAAATATTCTTTTATTTACTCATTTCAATATGCGTTTGCCTGTTGTCTGCCTTTTGCATTGACTGCATATTTTATTTGTTTGTATATTCATTTATTATTTCA
>NC_068983.1:36724635-36726446 GCF_001194135.2 Octopus bimaculoides | reverse complement strand
GTTCAGTCCCACAGCACGGTAACTTGGGTAAGTGTTTTCTACTAAAACCTCCGGACTGACCAACACCTTGTAAATGAATTTGAGAAACAACCGCGTGAAAGTATTATGCGTGCGTGTGTGTGTGTGTGTGTGTGTGTGTGTGTGTGTGTGCGTGCGTATGTGCGCCTAATTTGCACTCTTGCTTGACCTTGAGTAAAACCTTGCATATTTCTTGTGAAATATCCTCTGAGCTAAACCCCGAACGAGTCGTCAAACATCTTGTGTTACTTCAACAACACTGGAATTTTCCAGCAAATGTTTATGAAACTTGTCAGAGTATAAAGACCAGAATTGTTACTCATATCTACTTTGCTTGCTACCACAATGCCTAATCACAGAAATAACTATTGGCTGTTGTTCCTTAACCCCCAGGTCAGCCCTGATTGAGTAGAGATGTGATCAAAGGTACTACAGCCACGACCACTTGTCTTTCATTTTTGTCTTCCACTTTTTTCGGGCATGCGCATCCGACTAGACTGACATTACGCTATCCAATATGTCCTCCTTTTAAAAAATTGCAGTGTGCAATTTGAGAGCGATTTGTCTGTCGTTCACAACAGGATGTTAGACCACGTTAAGGCGCTCTCTGTTGGTATTTTGCAAAGAGAAGACGTCTCAGATTTACTGGCAGAAGAAATGTACAGTTCTGGCTTTCATCCATTTCCCAGTTACATTAGCAATATATTTAAAAATAAAATAGTTACAGGTTGCAAATGTTTGCCCCATTTCTATTGTAAATTACCGACTTAAAACTTAATCAAGGTTCATGCATCGCCTGTCAAAAGGCGTTCGATCTTTGGATGCAGTTACTTAATTTATATCCTGGGCCACCGTTACGTGCTCATAGGCCCGGGTACTGCACCGAATAAGTGAATCCTCATCCTTATTGAAATATGATGAAATTGCATTATTCAGGCCCTCCTGGGCCCTGGTATTGCTGCGTCTGTAGCAAGTATTTTAAGATCTAACACGCCCGGTCTAACTTCCTCGATCTAACACTCGGGAAAGACATGGTGAGGCATGAACGTCACTCACTCATTACCTTCACTAAATAATTTTCGGCCGTGTGCCTCAGTATGAAATCAACAGCATTCCAGTTTGAAATTGAGTTATTTGAACGATTGCGCCAACACACACACACACACACACACACGCACACACACACCACACGCACACATACGGGTTTGTAATGTTCAACTAAATTTGATTAAATCTGCATCGTTAGTACCAATTCTAGCAGCAGCAGCAGTATTAGTATTAGTAGTAGTAGTAGTAGTAGTAGTAGTAGTAGTAGTAGTTCTGTCTCGAGTCCTAGGACTCATCAGGCCATTTACCCATTTTCCATGGCATATAAACGACTGGAATCACAACACCACCCCATGTAGTGGACGCTAGTCCGTCGAAGGGTCACTCATTTACGGTTGAGTGGACCGGGGCAACGTGAAATAAAGTGTTTTGCTAAAGAACACAACACACCACCTGGTCCGGGAATGGAAACTGCGATCTTACGATCCTGAGTACAACTACGTTAACCACTGGGCCACCCACTTTCACAGTACCAACCCTTCCATGTACTGTTTTCCTCTAGGTATTTAATTCTAGATAACCTTTTAGGCACAGGCATGGTTGTGTGGTTAAGGCGCTCGCTTTCCAACCACATCTTTTCTGATTCAGTCCCACGACACCTTGGGCAAATACCCTCTGCGGTGAACAATGTCTTGTTTGTGTATTTTGTAGACAGAAACTGTGTGGAGGCCCGTCGTATATATATA
>NC_068983.1:36718919-36724625 GCF_001194135.2 Octopus bimaculoides | reverse complement strand
ATATGTATGTATGTATGTATGCGTGTATATATATATATATATATATATATATAGATAGATAGATATGTATGTATATGTATATATGTACGTATATATATGTATATATTTGTATGTATATATATATGTATGTATAGATATGTATTTATGTATGTATATATATGCATGTATATATATATATATATATATATATATATATGCATATGTATATATATATGTGTGTGTGTGTGTGTGTGTATGTATATATGTATATATATGTATGTGTGTGTATATATATATATATATATATATATATATAGTGTGTGTGTGTGTGTGTGTGTGTGTGTGTGTGTGTGTTTGCGTTTGTCTCCCCACCACTTGACGAGCGTTGTTGGGTTGTTTATATCCCCGTAGCTTGGTGGTTTGGCCAAAAGTGACCGGTTGTATAAATGTCAGACTTTAAAATATATAAGTACTGAGATTAATTTGTTCGACTAAACGCTTCAAGGCGGTACTCCAGCATGGCCGTAGTCTAGTGACTGAAACACGTAAAAGGTAATAGTATTGTAGAGTTTTTTGTTTTCTTGTTTTTTGTAGATTACCCTACAGTGACAAAAATGATTACGTCGAATTAAAACCTCTACAACATTTGTTCTGAGTTTAAAGTCCATTTCAAAATGACTTTTCATCGCTCCGGGTCGATAACATAAGTGCCTTCTCTTTAAATTTGAGTAGTCTGTACGCACAAAAAATTTACGTTATGCAAATGATTTTCCTATCTGATAAAAGTAAAAGTGCACTGAATGCATAATAATTTATTAAAAAAAAAAAGAAAGAATGGCACTCCGTCGGTTACGACGACAAGGGTTCCTGTCGATCCGATCAATAGAACAACCTGCTCGTGAAATTAACGTGCGAGTGACTGAGCGCTCCACAGACACGCATACCTTTAACGTAGTTCTCAGGTAGAGATTCAGCATGACACAGAATGTGACAAGGCTGGCCCTTTGAAATACAGGCACAACTTATTTTTGTCAGCTGAGTGGACTGGAGCAACGCGAAATGAAGTAACTTGCTCAAGGACACGAGCTACCGGGAATCGAGCTCGCGACCCTACGATTGTGGTCCGAATACCCTAACCACTTGGCCACGCGCCTTTACTCAATTAATAATCACTATATTATTTTAGGCAATTAACAATTTCTGCAACACAATTTTTCTTGTGTCGGTTGCAAAACGCGTGTGCGCATGCGCCCACGCATCTCAGAAGAAAATGTACAGTCATGTACTGGGGATCGAATCCTGAGAATCTACTGAACAGTATGGTAGTCAGTCACAAACCGACATGCTCCAGCTGTCTCCTCTCTCTATCTTTTCTATCACTGCTGTAATGGCCTCTGTTCCGCTGATCTGGCTGGTCTCGTACCTCTATCACACGTCTCTCCACCTCTCGTCATCCTTGTTGTATCCAAATACCCCTGCCCATGTTAACAATTATGCTCAATCCTTCCTCCCCAAAACATCTTCCCTGTGGAATTTTCTCCCCTCTCATGTCTTTCCTTCAAACGCCGACCTGTAACAATTTAAACAGTATTAACAACATCAAACTCACTGTCTCGGAGGGCCTATTCAGATAATAGGCACTGTTCTTTCCTCTAGATACAGCAAGTAAAAGTAAAAATCAATCGACTATACTCTTTGTCTATAAATATGTGAGCTTTCAACGGTGTGCCAGCAGAATCGGTAGAGTACCAGACAAAATGCCCTAGAATATTTTAGTCACGTAGTTGTACATTGGTTTAAAATTCTGTCATGGCTGATTTTGCCTTTTATTCTTTCGAGGCTGATCAAATAAAAGAAAAGCCAAGTGTTAGGATGGGCAAGGAACAGTCCATTTACTCAACTCTTAACTTCCCACGTCCAACAATGTGCGCCTTTGTTGAGAATCAGCTCGCCCATTTTTTTATAGGATATCAGCTATTGTTGTTGGCACTCCGCCGCTTACGACGTCGAGGGTTCCAGTTGATCCGATCAACGGAACAGCCTGCTCGTGAAATTAACGTGCAAGTGGCTGAGCACTCCACAGACACGTGTACCATTAACGTAGTTCTCGGAGAGATTCAGCGTGACACAGTGTGACAAGGCTGGCCCTTTGAATTACAGGCACAACAGAAACAGGAAGAAAGAGTGAGAGAAAGTTGTGAAAGAGTACAGCAGGGTTCACCACCATTCCCTGCGGAGCCTCGTGGAGCTTTAAGTGTTTTCGCTCAATAAACACTCACGACACCCGGTCTGAGAATCGAAACCGCGATCCTATGACCACGAGTCTGCTGCCCTAACCACTGGGTCATTGCGCCTCCACGGTATCAGCTATATTGTCACATGAATATGCATTTAATTTTATTTTCCTGCATACGTAAGTGTGAATTAAATCTTGTATGTGTAGAAATGCATAAGGCTGAGAGCTGGCAGAATCGTAAGCATGTCGGACAAAATGCGGTATTTCTTCCGGTCGAGGTCAACTTTGTCTTTCGGGATCGATAAAATAAAGTACCAGTCAGGTATTGGGTCGATGTAATCAATTCGTTCCTTTCTCTTAAATTTGCTTGCCTTGAACCCTGCAACGAACCAGTACTCGTTCAGAGGGAATATTGTGAATGCAGTCACAAATACGCCACGGAAACCGAGTAACCGGTTTTAAGAGTCCTAGGTCTAAAGAAAAAACAAAAGAAGTGTGTAATGATGAATGAACTAAAAAATGTCAGTTCGTAAAAGTTTTGAAGTCCCCACTTTTGTACTAATTCCCCAAATCATTGATATCGTTATTGAACAAAGCATCTTTAAAACGTGTCAATTCCACTTACTTGTAACTATAACTACAACAGAAGCTCAGTTAAGTATTAAGCTATATAGATCAGACTTCCCTTCTTCCTTGGGCCTTGAATTACTTCTGGAGTTGTAGAAACGCCGTTGTGGCATACGGCGTCTGTTGGGCATTTAGACGATTTGGGTGAGATTTGAACACAGAACTACAAGATATTCTATCCGATACTTCAGAGACTCGGCCACTTCGTCACTTCCATAGTTTGAGATAACAATCAAATACCCCCAATTTAGACCTCTCGATTATCTCGCGTTTGTTAAATGGATCTCCGTCGGTTTCAACGATAGGTTTTCATGCAGTCTGATGAAGGCTGGAGGGTATATCAACCGAAGTGTAGTGTTAATAACAAACAAGATGAGGACAAATATCCGTCAAGTGTAAATTATGTAAATTATGATAAGTTTTCAGTTGTTCGATCAACTCAACTATTTGTTCATTGAATTAGCACGTAAATGGTTAAAAATTTCAATCACGTGTACTCTTAATGTAATTCTCGGGCTGAACCAATGTGACACCGAGTGTGTAGAGGAGCCTTTAAATTACAGGCACAACCCACCTGGCAGGCTTCCGGCCAGTTTCACTCAAAAGCCTTGATCAACCAGAGACTATAGTAAAGGAAACTTGCACAAAGTGCCACACAGTGAAATGGAACTTAGATACATCCCATAATTGGGATGTAATAATTTTCACAGTTGGTAGAAACCCGAGTTCGTAATCTCTTTTGGAACAACTTAGACTATTCTCTGATTAAGGAAGATTTGTTTGAATTTCTCCTTTCTAGTGCAGGGTCCTCATTCCACCCCAATCGACACATCACACTGTATTACGTTGGAGGCTTATCACTATTCGTTGGGGGCCCGACGAATTCGTTTCCAACCGCGAGAAGTAGTTATATCGGAGCACAATTAGAATTCAGAAAGCACACGACCGGGGCAGATACTACAAGGCATCTCGTCAACATCTAACAATTCCGCTAATCCGCTGGTAATGAACTGGTAATTTATCAACTTTAAAACGATGAAGGGCAAACTTGAACACGGAGCTCAAAGAGCCGAACCAAATACTGCAAGGAGTTCAATAAAACGCTCTAACAACTCTACCAGTTCTTCCCTACTCCACTTTATATTTCTTTTAAGGGTGGGAAGTGATAGCACTCTAATTAAATACGATTGAAGCAAAATCCTGTTGTCAAACAGTTTAAGACAGAATAAATTTCATACCGTAAGACAATGTAATCATTAATAAAATTTTAAACAGGTTGTACTTGATAATCATATTATCGAAAATTTGAAGAATTAACGCAACAGTTGGCCTCGCACATTTACAGACTAAGTTTTCTTTAGTTTATTCCTCACGCCATAAAATTTATTCCATAGTGTTTCAATCATGGGGACGAAATCTTGTTAACGATATTAATTAGTTTGCCTAGCACTTGTTTTGCTCTCAACAAACCTAGTTAAATGAAGTCCCACGAGTATCCTAAAGCGATTCGTTGTCTAGATGTCATTTTTAAGACCTCACGTCTTAATAAACATCGCTTTGAAAGGCGAGAAAATGCAATTTATTCCCTAATTGTAGTACGAGAAAGCGAGCATTTAATAGAAATACTGTAGTTCTATTTATACTATTTATTTATTTGGTCCGTGCACAATGGTTGATTATCGATATTAAATCCTAATCATTCACATTCTTCATCGCTTTTCTTCTCAGTTTTGTACCGACCCAACACTAGTTTCTGAAATTTGTGTGTGTTAAAGAATGAGAAGAAGAAGGAAAAAAATTCCTACTACTTCGACCTTCTTCAGATTTCTTTATTGAATCCATTCCAATGTAAATTAACCAACTAATCGCTTTAAACTACAGCTGACGCGATTAAAAATTCAATAATCATATTCTCTTGAAAGTCGCGCAGCTCATAAATAAAATCGATATCGCCTAGCGATTAAAATTGCTGAAATCTTAGCATTGCATCACGGTGAGTCGTCCACTAGACAGGATGTCTTTAGACATAAGTTCCTTCATCTGGCCGTATTATGTTAGTATTGTACTAAATATATGATAATGAAGCTTTGGAGCGTAGGAAAAAAACTGAGATGTTGAAATAGCTTGCATTTCATCTAAAAATCTAGAGCAAATTAGAGGCCTTTACTTGTATATATATATGTCTTATAATCCTCTATTGCGTTTTTGCTCCATTTTTTAAATATTTATATATACATATAGCTGCGTACGTACACTTTTGTTCACCGTATAGTAAGTATGTATCTAATTTTTTTACGATTCTTTTACTCTGTCTTTTAGTTCCCTCATACTTTCTTCCTCTTTTCTTTTTCTCGCTCCCCCTCGCTCACATCTCTTAGCCCTCTCTTTAACTCCCACTTTTCCTCCTCGTTTATCTCCACTGTACCTTTCCCTTTGTCTCTGATTTTTTCTAATCCTTCAATCCCGCTGCCTCTACCCCTCTCTCCTCCTTCCACGTGACCGGTATTCGGCCAGTCATGATCTTTCTCTCTTGGCCTGACTGCCGACCGCCAAGACCACTTATATCTATCTCCTACGTTCCTGCCTTAAGGCTTTCACTTTATACACACCAACTCAGTTTGATTCGTCTTCCGTCGAAAGACACCTGTTGTTATATTCTTGTTGTTTGTATTTGTAACTGTGTACCATGTTCTCCGTTTTTCGTCTTTGTTGTCGTACACATTGGCTAGCTTTCTTACAAAAAAATCTAAAGCTCTTAGCTTAGACTTTTATGGATGCAACCAGATCGAACAGTCTCAATTGTAACTGCCTGAAACTGTAAGGACATCTGGTAATTTGACTGACAAAAGAAGGCCACGAATGAC
>NC_068983.1:36714411-36718733 GCF_001194135.2 Octopus bimaculoides | reverse complement strand
TGTGTGTGTGTGTGTGTGTGTGTGTGTGTGTGTGTGTGTGACGGTGAAGGCGTGTGGCTTTGATTCCTGGACTAGGTAGTGCATTGAGTTCTTGAGCAAAATAGTAATTTCATGTTGCTCCAATCCACTTAGCTGTAAGAGGGTAACCTTGCAATGGAGTGGTGATCCGTTCAGAGGGAATGTTGTGATGTCGGTCACTTATATGCCATGGAACCCGAGTAACCGACCTTATAAGTTCTAAGGCCCGAGACAATACTCGAAAATCCCTTTACATTTCCTCCTGCCACCTGGTGTGCTATCACAGTGAGTGATAAGCGAACAATCGTTTGACACTTGCTTAAGAACTTTTCAAACGGGTCCCGAAGTATCTGTTTATCTGATAAGAGGGGGTGAGATCTGAACTCAGACAGTACAAAATTAAGATAGAGATTGAAAAGTCTCCCGTCCCATGCTCTAACAATTCTGCCAATCCATTGTCCATGGCTGGTCATTTATCGACCCTGAAAAAGAAAATTTGACTTCACAGCACAGTACGGGTATAAAATTACCACGAAACAACATCACTAGATCGCTGTGGAATAATGAAGGGTAAAAATATCTAGGAGTGCTGCAAGATAATAGAAGTGAAAGAAAAAGTCACTAAAGAGTACAAGAGAAGAATTAGGAAGATTCTCGAAACAAAATTAAGAGGATTACTAAACACAGAAAACACTGCAATACTGGGTCTGAGAAATTATGTTGTGCAGAGCAAAGAAAGAATATTATCGGCAGCCAGAGATGCCTAAAAAGCGACTGAAACAGCCTTCTATCCATTGTAAGCTTGAGGTGTACTTAAGTAGGTGTCCAAGTATTTTAGCTAATCACTCTCAGTGCCAACGCTACAGATGGAGAACAAACTACAAGGAATGTTCGACTCAATCTCCCTCAATAAGCAATCATTTTTTAAAATTATAATTTCCTATAGGGCGGTGAGGTGACAGAATCTCTAAGTTAACAGCTCTTTCTTCCGCATTCAGACCCCGCTGAAAGCAACTTAGGTTTTAATACTTCCAGTGCCCATAAAGTATCAGTCAAGTAACATCCATTCATTTTCTCTGTCCACTGTTTCTGAGAGGGTAATGATAGCGCAGAATCATCAGGCACCTCCTCCATAGGGTCCGATCACCAGCAACTGTCAACAGACTTCCCAGATGGACTCCCAAGCGTGACCAGATGAGACTATGGATATAACCCAACAACTCGTTCTTGGTCTCCCTCTATGTCTCCTGCCGGCTGATTCGGTTTGAAAAATTTGTTTTGCTATTCTTTCCTGCGATTTTCTAATCATCATGTCCGTAGTACCAGAGCTGTCGTCTCTCAATGTTTGAAAGTAGCGGCTCAACCTGGAGAGACTCCCTGATCTCTGAGCTACATACTCTCTCGTGTAACGGTACACTAGGGATCCTTCAGAGGAACCCCATTTCGGCCTCTTGCATTTGCGATCGTACTCTTTCATTTTTTCATGACTACAGGTGAGGATTAAGTGCTATCGTCCCGAACACAGCAATCAAGGGGCTTCAAGTCTGTAGAAATTGGAGACCACATGGTGTTGAGAGTCACATGATCACAATTCTCCAGAGGCTAGCTTGACATTAACTATCTTCTCTTCATCACGAAGAATTTATACCTGATATCTTCTTGCACTACGTCTGATAGAGTCTGTCATCTTGAAATGCCTGGCAATGGCCCTCACCAATCCCTTGAAGTTGTTGATGATGTCCTGGGCCTGCTTAACCAACTCGGCCTTCTTGACGACGTTTAAGCATTATCAATGTCTGTTTCGACCAAAGATGATGACCTGTCACTACTAGAGTCCTCCAGTGATTTTCTTGACCATGAAGACCCAAGATTGAACCACAATCAACAAGCTGGAAATTTCTGAGTCTCTCTGGTTGGCAGCTACAGCCACGAGTACAATTTGGCTTTCATTTCCCGTGAAGACTGGAATCTACCATGTTGATATTCTAGATACACCTGGAAGTTAACAAGAAAGTTAAAATTTGGTGCATACCTGCATAATATAAGATTGTCTTTCATTTACGTTCTGCTAAATTTTCTTCACAAATACTCAGCACACCCTGTATATCACTTTATGGAACCTATTCCTACTCTAATTTAATTTGAGTCACTGAAGGGTAAGTGAATTGAACGCGAACAATCATCTTCACGATGAGGAGTTATGAATCGTCACAGTTCAGTTCAATTATCTGTGGCTCTTCGTTTTGAGTTCAAATTTAACCGAACCCAACTTTGCCTTCAATCTTTCTGAACTTAATGAAATGAATACAAGTCGATAACTATCGATTTTTAAAAGCATTTGCAAAATCCCATAAATTTCAAGCGAGATTTGCGGTCAAATCGTAGACATAACTATCACTCGGCAATTTGTGCGGTTTTCTTCTGATTTGCTACAGTCGATGTTTTCTCCATTTGTTAATAATCGGTAATCTTATATAAAAGTTTCATGCATATTTAACTTTTTTTTCTTCAACGACTATATAGTATGTATATACTTAATGTATAATATAATCATGTATTGTAACACTATTTTAGGCAATCAACTATTTTGTGCGCTAGTTGTAAAACGTTTGTGCTCGTATAGTTTAGGGGGAATAATTGTTTCTCATTTAAACAGAAGACCAGAAATTTCAAGGAGAGGTGGTTAGTCGATACTATCGACCTCAGTACTCGGCTGGTACTTTATCTGATTGCTTTCAAAGAGATAAAAGGCAAAGATGACCTCAGGGAAACTGAACTTTGAATTATGCAGCAAAGATATTTTTTATCCGAGACTCAAACGTTTCTATAAGCTTGCCGCCTTCGATTAGCAGAAATAACGCCCACTACTCGAAATGAAGATTGTGACATCGACACAAGGCCACAAACTTTGAGCATTAATCAATACCAATTCTCGACTGTTACTTATATTATCGACTTTTGAAGGATGAAATACACAGTCGATCCTAATGGCACTTTGAGTCAAACTTCAAAGAAGAATGACTAAATATTTTAGCCAAATATTTTATTCAATGTTCTGTTGGTTCTGCCCATCTATCGCCCTTAATTGTGCTTAAAATATTGGTGACGACCAAAGTACCCCAAGATCATATATTTAGGGAGAAAGATAAACGAGAATGTGATAGCGATCATGCTTTTTCAGCTTAAAGTCTGACAAGACGTCCACGAGGTTAAAGCCTTTGTGGATGCGAAATCATGGGTCACTCTATAACCGAATATAGACTCAATTACTTCTAAAATATATGTATGTATGTATGTATGTATGTATGTATGTATGGGCGTGGTTGTATGATAAGAAGTTTGCTTACCAATCACATGGTTCCGACTTCAGTCCCTCTGCGTGGCACCTGGGACAAGTATCTTCTACTATAGCCTCTGGCCAACCAGGATTTAATTGACGAAAACTGAAAAAAACCCGTCGTGTGTGTGTGTGTGTGTGTGTGTGTGTGTGTGTGTGTGTGTGTGTGTGTGTGTGTGTGTGCGTGTGCGCGCGTGTGTGCGTGTGTATGTGTGTGCGTGTGTATGTGTGTGTGTGTGTTTGTGTGTGCGTGTATCTTTGTATCTGTGTTTGTTCCCCACCACCGCTTGACAACTGGTGTTGGTATATTTACGTCCCTCTAGCTTAGTAGTTCATTCAAAAGGACCCTCTATCTGACCCTCTAACAACTCTAGCAATTCGATAACCCCCACCCCCGCCCACCACAAAAAATAGTAAAAGCACACGCGAGATAATATAATCTTAGATATTCTACCAGGAATATTTCTGACATAGAAAAAGAGAGGTGGTCACCGATGGAATACCTTCGATCATAGATCTGCTCAGTCAAGGCTGACCTGGGGCTAAACAGCATAATATCACTTCCACCCCTTTTATTATTAATTGCATCATTAAGGCGTCAAGATGGCAGAATCGTTAGCACGCCGGGCGAAATGCTTTGCAGAGAAGCTTAGCGGTATTTCATCTGCCGCTACGTTCTGAGTTCAAATTCCGACGGGGTCGACTTTGCCTTTCATCCTTTCGGATTCGATAAATTAAGTACCAATGAAACACTGGGGTCGATGTGGTCGACTATTCCACGTCCCAACAAATTACAGGCATTGTGCCTTTAGTAGAAAGGATTATTAAAACACTACACTAACGCGCGCGCGCGCACACACACTGCAAGAGAACATGCTCAGTTCAATCAGTTTAATCCGTTTCTATTTAAACTTTCAATGTCAGTAATCGATCTGAAGACTATAGATCAGGTGTGTGTTACGAACGC
>NC_068983.1:36709537-36713702 GCF_001194135.2 Octopus bimaculoides | reverse complement strand
TATATATATATATATATATATATATTGGCTGTGTGGTAAGTAGCTTGCTTAACAACCACATGGTTCCGGGTTCAGACCCACTGCGTGGCACCTTGAGCAAGTGTCTTCTACTATAGCCTCGGGCCGACCAAAGCCTTGTGAGTAGATTTGGTAGACGGAAACTGAAAAGAAGCCCGTCGTATATATGTATATGTATATATATGTGTGTGTGTGTGTGTTTGCCTGTCTGTGTTTGTCCCCCCAACATCGATTATCAAGCGATGTTGGTGTGCTTACGTCCCCTAAATTAGCGGTTCAGCCAAGAGAACGATAGAATAAGTACTAGGCTTACAAAGAATAAGTCCTGGGGTCGATCTTCTCGACTAAAGGCGGTGCTCCAGCAGGTGCTCCAGCATGGCCACAGTCACATGACTGAAACAAGTAAAAGAGTAAAAGAGTATATATATATATGTATGTATGTATGTATGTATTTTTGTGTGTGTGTGTATGTGTGTATGTTTGTAGATTATATATATAATAACTGACCTAGCATGTCATGACATCAGGTGACTTCATATTTGATTATCAAAACGCGACGCACTTTGCACTACCATTTTGTCATAACTATTGGAAAAGAGACAACAGAATGACGACAGAACACGAAATGCATTTATGAATATTCTTCCCTTTGAAATAGTTCTTGGTTAATAGATTCTTAATTGTTCGTCTTAATTTCTCTACGCTTATTATATTTGGAAGCCATGTACTGAAACGTAAGCGCAGTCATATAAACCTCCATACACACTCGTACAAACGCGCACACAAAGACACACACGCACACAACCGCGTGCACACACAAGCATACACACACATACATGAGTGCAAGCAAGCTCTCACACTCGCATACACACATACACACGCGGAAAATCGCGCACGCAGACGATCACGTGCGCATGCAGAAATGCAAGCACACAAATGAACAAGCGATCACTTGCGCACACTCATACACACAGACAAGCTAGCAAAAGCATAAATAATTGCGCGTGAAAGCCACGATAGAATGCACATCGTTTAAGACTTAGAGAAACTGTTGGCCGATCAGCCAGCTTTTTTATTTTTTTTTTGCTCATATTTTAGTTGTGTGAGGATAATGGAGTTTCTCTTAATGATATCCATACATCCTAGTTCTAAGACATCCAACAAAAGAGAGACTGTCAGGTGGCAAAGTTCCGATGATTTCCAGTCAACAGCTGATCATGAAAATATTCTTTTTTGAATATTTCCATATCTCTTTCTAACCATCTATTTATATTTCAGTTTATCCATCTATTCAATTTATCAGTTTCTGTTTATCCATGTTTGTCTGTCTCTCTGTCTGTCTTTTTGTCTGACTATCTATCTATCTATCTATCTATCTATCTATCTATCTATCTATCTATCTATCTATCAGTTTATCTGCCTGACTATCTATCTATTTGTCTGTCTGCCTATTTATTCACTCATTTGCCCTTCCACCCTGTATATCTGACTGACTATCCGCTCGCTCGATCACATACACACACACACACACAATATTTATCTGTGTCTAACCACCCGTTTCTCGGACCATTCATCCGTTTCCCCATTCGTTGCCGTATCGTTTAGCCGAACCATTCAATATTCCGCCCACGCATCTTTGTAACTTTTTGAACGTCCATCTCTCTATGTCTGTGTTCATATTTGATTGTCTGCATTATAAATGGCGGTTGATTAGCAAAATTGTGAGTGTTAGACAAATGTCTTGCGGCAATTGTTCTGACTCTTTACGTTCAAAATTTAATTCTCACCGAGGATTGACTTTAGCCTTCAGCTTTCTAAGGCCGATTCTCTCCCTCCTCCTCGTTCTCTCTCTCTCTCCCTATCTCAGAATTGGTAAGGCTATATCACGAGAATCACAGGGAACCGCTTACAGTGCACTTTTTCTTCAAGAAATAAGAGGTTTTATAGACGAGCTTGCAACTTTGACAAACGTGGAACATATCGATTTACTGTGAAGCGCTGAACGGTTAAAAAATTTCCAATATGTCTTCTAAAATGCGTTTATTTGTACTTCTCATTATATTAGACTACCGACCATTAAAAGCTACCAGATCACTCCCTTTCCTTGCTATCAGATCAGCACCATATAGGATGTCTTGCAAAATCGTAAGCCATAGTTTAACTATGATTTTGTAGCAATATATATATATATATATATACACACACACACATACAGTAGTCGCCAACATATTGAACACCTTCTTAAAGTTTGTAGTCTTTGAGCCAATTCCTTAAATTCAAATGAAACTATTGTTTTGTTTTTGTTCTTTAGCCTACTTGCTTAAATATTGATTTTCTGCTTTCACTAAATCAGGTGATTAGAAAACTAAAAGTATACTAAGCATAAAACTGGCATATCATAGTAAATATGTATTTCGTAACTTTGCATTCAATGGTGGATCAGCCTTGATACAAGAGCACATCACTCTTTGGCTGCCAATCATTTGTATGACACAACTACACCACTTGCTGCAACCAGTCAGTGTTGAAGTACCGTCACACCACTTTTGGCAACCAATCAGAGTACAGGCACGATCACACCACTTTCGGCAACCAATCCCCTCTGAGAACCAATTGAATCGTTTCTACTAACCAATCAGACGATGGATGTTACTTGTATTTGTGCTCATCGTTTGTCACTATGACCACTTCGTGTTTGGAAAGACTAGACAGCGTCGAGGCGAAAAAAAAAGAAGAGAAGATACACTTTGCAATGAATAGCAAGAAGACTGAGAGAAGATTAACAAAATCCGGCGTAAAGATTTATCAAGTTTTTAAAGAAAATTTTACAAAGACGAATAGGAAGAAAAAGAAAATAGCAAACAAGCTGGATTACTGATTTATGGTTTCATTAGCTCTAACTGATCATCAGGCAATATCAAAAGAAATACAGCAAACAATAGTAGCGAGTGAAATCAGTTTCAGCGACACAAGTAATAGTGTACAGACTCTTTTATGGAAGACTTAAAGAAAGAATACTAAGAAAACAATGATAACTGAATATTTTAAAAAGAAAATTTCTTTGTGGATAAAACAACATAAGGAATAAACAACAAAAATTTAGTACGAAATCAAAAGGAATGAAGAGATGAAGATTAGTTTTTAAGAAGCGATGAATTGAATTATATTACGTGCAAGCCAAATGAAGTGTGTATGCTCCCTCGACTGAAGCTGGAAACATATGTCTGGTAGAGCGTGTGTGTTACATGTAAGCGCCAGAACAGAATAGAAAAAAATGATATTAGAGTCCCGATCAGTTATATTAGTACTTGGGTTGGCCATTGACCTGTTAACAACTTTACAGCAGAGAACAAATAGGTGGTGAGCTCGTAGGTAATCTGCAGTAACATGTGGTCGGGTAGGATCCGTATCAACATCCGGATACTGGTGACTCTTGAAGATCAGAGGGTTATCCTGAAGTTAAACCTCGTTAGGGGAGCGGAAAAGAGCAGTGAAGAGGGACCCCGAAAAGAATAAGGAGGGTTGAAAACAGTAATAGAGGCGATGACAACTGTAGGCTCCTGCGGTGAAGACCATAGATGATGCTAGTGCGGTTTCTCTTCAACGTTGGTCGTAATTCCGAGATAGCCAAAGCAGAAACAAAAATAAGTGGAATCGCCGAATCCTCAGTACGACAGTTATCAAACCATGATACAGCAGCACTAGCATCAACAATGAAACCAGTGTAATATTGTAGGGTTGTATGCCTTGCAAAAATTTTTGGCCGTTCGGAAATATTAAATGGAATTTTAAAAGTAAATACCAAGAAGCTTCGTTTCCAGTCTGGAAACGAAATTATCGCCCTCAATTAATAATGTTTCTATATGATTCATTGGAAGCAATTTTTCAACAAGATAGTAACTAATTTCATACAACAAAACTTAGTATGAAATGGTTGTATTTTATAATGGCCAAGAAACAGTCGCACACTTAATCAGAATGAAAATTTATGGACAGGAATCTAGAAACTGTTATCGGTTTCCAAATATAGCTTCACAACTCAGTTAATTGAAACAACCATCAACGTTTGGTAGATTTTCTTCATTTAGTTATTCCCTAGTTTTCCCCTTTCAATCGCATTCACCTTGACGAACTTATGAAATCTGGG
>NC_068983.1:36708996-36709496 GCF_001194135.2 Octopus bimaculoides | reverse complement strand
GGGGGGGGGTATGTGCGTGCGTGCGCACGTGAGAGAGAGAGAGAGAGACAGAGAGCCTGGCAGACAGCCAGAAAAAGAAAGAGAGAGGGAAGGAGGGAGAGAGAGGGAGGAAGGGACCATTGCAAATGAGAAAACGCGTACTCAATACATGTTGTGAAGTTTGGCGAGGTTTATTTTTCATATATGATGACTCAGTCCTTAGATGCTCATGGTTTCACGTAATGTAGGCGTGAATCATAGACTAAACACACACACACACACATACACACACACACACACACGCACGCGCACTTACATGCACACACGCTTACACGCATACACGCATGCACGCACACACTCATACATGTATATATATCTGATAATGTTATGACTAATCAATTGATCGATCTTTATTATGCAGAAGTATTGATTGATCGGCAATCAACTTTTCTGAGAAGCGAAACATTGGTAGTGACATGACCTCTAAACTTTATCAAAAAAAAAAAAAAAAAAAAAAAAAA
>NC_068983.1:36705244-36707580 GCF_001194135.2 Octopus bimaculoides | reverse complement strand
TTATTAGATAACAGTTCCAGGTGATAAATATAATTCTTTTTTCTCTGACTCTTTCTATTGGACTTCCGTTACTATTTTCTTTCAAAAATCATTTTCTCTTTCTCCATTCCACGTTCTATGAAAAGAGGAGACGAACGCTCGTAAAATAATTTATTCTGAAGTGTCTCTGCGTTTAATATCTTATGCCTTCTACTGGCGTTTTTGGTGGAAAGCATATAGTGAAAGTGTTAAAACAAACCATGTTGATATCAATGGAGATTCCTGAGTGATAAAATTTCTTCGTAAATCTGACCATTCATGTAGCTAGACAATGACAAAAATCTTGAGGACAAGACTAATATATTAAAAGAAACCAACGTACAGATACAACAAAGCCAATTAAACGAATATTTGATGCAATAACTCAGAGGAGACATCAAAGAGGAAGTGACAGAGAACAACTTCCCGTCCTCCATACTTTGTGCACAATAATGAAAATATAGCCAAGAGTTTTCTTGTCCTTCCAATATAATCCTTTCAATGATATAAGTCAATGGGAGAATCAAGAGAGAATCAGCTTATATATATTGTCACGTGAAAGACACATGTTACACTTAGACTAATGACTGGGCTGTTGATATATTCTGCACGGACCAGAATCAGCAGAGATTTCAACACTGTCATGACGTATATATAGGTAGGACCTTAGAAATATTTCTTCACAATTCACAGAAAATATAAGGACGAAACCTCCCTTTTGGACAGCCCCCTTGACTCACAAAACAGTTTGTCACTACCCTCTGTCGCTACAAGGCCTGTAACTCTGATCATAAACAGAGGCGAAACAGAGTGGTGTATGATATTGATTCATCACATTAGATATTGACAGCTGCGAGCAAACATATAAAATGAAAATTTATACAAAAACTTGGTCGGTTCGCGTTTTAGCCATTGTCGGGTAGTGTGTTTAAATTGTTCACTGAACATCACCGCGAATTCGCCCTTGTTTTTCAAAAATCCCCCCTAAATCACAAAATAAGAGGGGGAAATCTGCCCTATTTTTCAAATCCTGGCAGCACACATTCAAGAATATAAACAAGTTTTTAACCACAACACACGCGGAGTCAAAAAGAAACACTAACTTTCACCAGCACACCAGGGTCAGCACTGCGTGAACCACAGTGCTCTCTCCCGCTAGCGTGCAGCTTCCTACCTCGAACATATGAGCATGTGCACAACAACCAAACACCGCCTCGCTGAAACTGTGAAGCGCATAGTTCTATACAAGGAGTTTTGTATTTTTTCATAAAACTAGTGTATGGCTACTGACATTAAGCTTAAGGATTATATAATGTACAAGTATAAAGAAAGAATTAAAGAAAAGATAACTCATTATATTGAACCACAGCGACTTCACTTGTCAATCAAGGTCTGGGAAGAGTTGTTGGTAATCTTTCCTTTTTCTTAGACTAAATAATGGTTTCTTATTTAGGTGCAAGGCCAGCACTTTTGAAGAGAAGGGATTAATCGATATTATCGACCCCAATTCTTGATTGGTACTTTGTTTTATCGACCAAGAAAGGACGAGAAGTGAAGGCGCGTGGCTTAGTGTTTAGAGTGTTGCATCCACGATCGCAAAGTCGTGGTTTCGATTTCCGAGTCGAATGGAACGTTGTGTTCTTGTGCAAAACACTTCATATAACGTTGCTCCAGTCTACACAGTTGTAAATGAGCATCCCTGCGATGGACTGGTGTCCTGTTCAAGGCTAATGATGTGATATCGGTTACTTATATGCTATGGAAACCGGGTAACTAGTCCTATGAATCTTAGCCCTCGAGTGGTTGATGTTGATGATAAAAAGACGTCAGGAAAGATTGACCTCGGTGGGATTTGAAATCGTCTTTGACTAAATTATGACAATTATTGGCATTGGCGTAAAGCTACAAGAATTTGAAGAGGGAAATCCTAACGAGACGTAACTACGTTCGGTGGAGCATTTTCTCAGTCGCTCAGCGGTCTCTTGCATTCCACTGCCCCCAACTTTTTCTTTTGCGAGCGCAATCGAATAAATCGATCCCAGTAATGACTGGTATTTTATCGACTTCTGAAAGAGTGAAAAATTAAAATTCGCACCGACCGACAGTATTTGAAATTAGAATACAAACGTCCGTAACTAATTACCGCAATGAATTTTATTCGTTGCTCCATTGATTCTATCACCCATCGCCATTTAAATGACTAAAACAAACACCCAACTGGGCAGCTTTCTCACATCTTATGAAATACACACACACACACACACACACACACACACACACACACACAGATATATATATATATTGATAAAAAGTGTAGG
>NC_068983.1:36703393-36705140 GCF_001194135.2 Octopus bimaculoides | reverse complement strand
TATATATAAAAACAAATGACGAAGACAAATGTATGAACAACAAGCAAGTGTTTTAGTTTGACGCTTGGGAAAATGAAAAAGACTTTTACGTTTCGAGCCTACGCTCTTCAACAGAAAGGAATAAGAGAAAATAAAAAGAGAGACAATGAAAAAACTTATGGATTTAGCGGTCCAGCATGGCGAATGTGTGTCACTTTTTAAAGTTATCTCTGCAGATTTTCTTTAGAAATTAGAGCCATCACTGAAAGTTGCAGTGTTTCGTATACGAATACGTCTATGAAGAATAGGTAATGAGTGTATATGCATATACATCCATTAACTATTTTTCTATCTTCAATCGCATTGTTTTACAGAGACTGACTCGCACTGCTAACACAGGTAGAACATAGTACTGACTTATCAGCCTTTAATATACTTGGTAGCATATTAGGGTTGCATTACGAAGAAATGCGGTATCCCTACCTCTCTCCTTCTCTCACCCCCCTCTCTCTCTCTCTCTCTCTGTATACACACACAGAATCATTTTGTATATATGACTACACCGGTTGTTCTTTTAGTCCATGTCATCCCTGATTGAACTATGCCTGAGAATAAGAGATGGTATGGCCACGGTTGGAAAGTCTTTCATCATAGATTTACTTAGTCAGAGCAGAAATTAGACAGCACTCTATATCAAGCAGCAATGTCAGCGGTGGCAACAACGATGATACTTTTATTGGCTTTTTGAAGAGTATCGACAAATTCATATCGATCAGGAAACCGGATGTTATGGCGTTAATGAATTTTCCGATCACATTAGGAAATTAAGCAAAGTTATTCTGATTGGGATTCCAGACTTGATTTTTCTAATCCAATTTTAGAATTTCTTTACCTTTAAATTTAGGGTTATTTTTGATTAATTTTAACAACATTATGGCATCTATACTTTTCCCTATGACAAGACCACACAGCAGTTCCCTCCAAATTTTTCACGAATTTCATCTACAAACGACGTTTGCCAGATTTTTCGTGATTATTATTATTATTATTTTCTTTTTTAAAACTCAGAACAGACGAAATGCTTAGCTACATCTCACCCGTCTCTATGTTCTAAGTTCAAATCCTGCCGAGGTCGACTTCGCCTTTCATCCTTTCAGAGTCGATAAAATAAGTACCAGTTGAGCATTAGAATCGCCCCTTAAACTTGCTGGCCTTGTGCCGAAATAAGAATGGATTATTATTATCTTTTAGTCAGGAGAGACTAAAGGGCCACCGAGCCCCGTGGGATGGAGGGCTGGAGGGAGGACGACAGTATCCTCAGACTGGAAATTTGGCCCGAACGCTTGTAACAGAGTGGTCTCCGCTAAAGATACTCCAGGTGCTAGATGGTAGTGTTTAACGAGTAAGCCATGGCGAAATTGGAACTCAGAACGCAAAGAGGCAGAACAAATACTACAAGGCATCCAGTGCGATTTTTACAGTTCCGCCAATCTACTGATTTTTAATTTTTTATCGACCTTGAAAGGATGAAAGTCAAAACTGACCAAGGCAGGATTTGAACTCAAAGCGCAAGCGAGTCAGACCGATTACAGCGAAACATTCAGTCCGACAACGCTCTACCGACTCTGCCACTTCGCTGCCCATTTCGACAAACAAAAGGTGAGTTATATTGACACGGGAATCAGTATTAAAACAAAGGATAAATGTAGCCGCTGATACTAGTGGCGGCAGAGGCGGCGGCGGCGGCGGTGGTGATGGCAGTGGTGGT
>NC_068983.1:36698026-36701041 GCF_001194135.2 Octopus bimaculoides | reverse complement strand
TATAAATTGGAATATTTCCCAGGGATGCCTTCTGCGTGTAGTATGTTAAGAGAACCAGTCATCGAAAAATTACGAAGTTAGATTAGAACGTGAGAAGGAGGGAGGGAGAAGACAGAGAGACAGACAGACAGACAGACAGACAGACAGACAGACAGACAGACAGACAGACAGACAGACAGACAGACAGAGACAGCGAGAAAAAAAAAGAAAACAGAGAGATAAAGCGAAAGAGAGAAAGAGAGAGAGCTGTGAAGGATTTCAGCGAAGATTGAGGTGTGTTCTTGGAAGTGTGAGTCAGCTATATAACACAACACTACTTACTATATAAGTTACTTTTGTTAAGGTTTGCGTTATAATAGTTGTCGTCGGCGACGCCGTGGCCGTCGTCGTCGTCGTCTCTGTTATTTCACACTTCGTGGTGAGACTCAGGTAACGTAACACAAACTTTTTCATTACTCACTCGTAACTATTTGTGTGTATGTGTGCGCGCGCGTGCCGTATGTGCGTGAGTGAGTGTGTGTTATAGCCCTAGGTTGTCTTTGATCCGGTACAGTTCCCCCTTATGATGAATTGTATTTCCAGTTGCGGCCGTTTGGGATTTTTCTTTTATATTTTTTTAATTACATTTATCTAATGCTGCTTTCGATTTTTAACATGTTGCTGTGTTGTTGTGGTGCTCATGCTGTGCTGTGATGGTGGTGGTGGTTTGTTGTCGTGATGGTAGCGGCGGTGATAATGGTGTGTTATGGTTGTAGTAATAGTCTGTTGTGGTGGTGGTGGTGGTGGTAGTGGTGGTTGTGGTAGTATTGGTGATGGTTGTATTGTGGTCAAATGTTTTGTGGCGGTTGTTGTATTGGTGGTGGTGGTGGTGGTAATGGTGTGTTGTTGTGGTGGTGGTGGTGATGGTGGTAATATTGTGTGGCGGTGATAGTACTGTTGATGGTTGTAGTGGTGGTCATATGTTTTGTGGCGGTTGTTGAATTGGTGGTAGTGGTGGTAGTCAAGATCTGTGGTGATGGTAGCAATGGTGTGTTGTTGTTCTGGTGGTGGTGGTGATGGTGGTAATACTGTGTGACGGTGGTAGTATTGCTGATGGTTTTAGTGGCGGTCATATCATGTTGTTTTGTGGTGGTGGTGGTGGTGGTTGTAGTGGTGGTCATGTGGGGTTTTGTGGTGGTTGTTGTATTGGTGGTTGTGGTGGTATTAGTAATATTGGCGTGTGGTGAAGGTAATGGTATGTAGTGGTAGTGCTAATAATGGTGGTAGTGTTACTGTTTGTGTTGTAGTGGTTGTGTGGTAGTGATGCTAGTGCCACTGCAGTGGTAGAAACTGTAATGATGGTTGAGGTTGTAGTAAAGGAGTGGTTGTGAGCGTAATGGTTTAGTTGCGGTGATGGTATCGTTGTAGTGGTTGTGATGCTGGTGTGACGTTTTAGTAATAGTTTTGGTGGTAGTTGTGGTGGTTGTGGTCCCTTTATCATGCTGTTGGTATTGCTGGGGTGTTGTCCGTTGTATTTTAACCCCTAATCCAAGAGAATTATAATCTTATTTAGCCCCTAATCCAGGAAACCTATAATTGAATTCAGCTCCTAATCCAGAAAACCTGTAATTCAATTTAACCCCTACTCCAGACCTGTAATCCATGAGACCTATAATCCAATTTAATCCCCAATCCAGAAGACCTATTATCTAATTCAACCCCTAATTCAAGATACTTTTAACCCAATTTAACCCCTAATCCAGTTGATCTATTATCTAATTTAACCCCTAATTCAAGAGACTTATAATCTAATTTAGCCCATAATCCAAGAAACCTACAATCTCATTTAGCTCCTAATCCAAGGGACCTTTAATCGAATTTAGTCCCTAATCCAGGAAACTTGTAATTTTAATCTAACCCTTTATCCAGACCTCTAAACCATGAGACCTGTAATCTAATTTAACCCCTAATTCAGACCTGTAATCCAATTCATGCTCTCTAATTCAGGATATCTATAATCTATTTTATCCCCTAATCCAGGGTACTCTAAAGTTATTCCAGCTGAGACCATCCTGTTGTGTACCCAGAAACACACCAAATGTATTTTTTTTAAAAAGGAGGAGAATGAGAAAACGGAGTTTGATGGGATTTGATTTGAGGGAGATTTGGTTACTATTTTTAGCAATACGAGCGACCACATAGAGGCTCCCCATTGGGGTTTCTTGTTAATGATACAGTAGTTGGTGTTTTCTAGCTCCAGCTCTTCCCTGATCCAAAGCGTTCTAATCGTGACCATCCCATCTTTGTTTCTTTCTCAGTGTATCTGAAACTACATTATTGAATTTAGCCTTCCTTTTTAAGACAGTAGGATATGATCTGAGGGACATTAGGTTGTTATTTCTAGCATATCGAACGACTACGTAGCGGCTCGCTCGTTGTCTCGGTTGCCATTGTTGTTTACCCCTAGACGAGCTCTGTATAGACAGGCCAATGATAAAGACAATTCAACCATGACCATCTTGTCTTATTTTCAGGTATCATAACTACGACCTCATTATCTAATATGTTCTTTCTTTTTCAAGATTGTTGAGCTGAGGAAAATTTGATTGCTATTTCTAGCAGATTGAGCAACCAGGCTAAGGGTCCCAAGCTGCCTCGCTGCCGTGGTCGTTGTTATTGGTGGTGGTGGTGGTGGTGGTGGTGCTGGTGCTGGTGGGTGATAGTTGATGGTCATTGCGAATGACGCCATTAATCTTATGTCGTTCCCTAGTCGAAGATAACGTTAAAGATAAACTGTTATGTCGACAGCAAACTTCCGGTAAATCATACACCAAATCGTGGGATTTATTCTTTAATACGATTCTGCTTACGTTCTCAATCTCCATCCTTCAAGCACTCGACTATGAAGCTATACATACATACATACATACATACATACATACACACGCAACCTTTATTTAAAATTACGTTATCCTCTTTCTCTCTCTCTATATATATATATATATGTTCATATATATATATATATATATATATATA
>NC_068983.1:36692365-36694865 GCF_001194135.2 Octopus bimaculoides | reverse complement strand
GGGATCAGATATACAGAAGAAACGCTCTTCGTGATTCACTGGAAACGTAAAATTCCCGATGAGCCTTATTTATCATAACTTGGTTTCCGTTTCTGACAAAAGGGAACGACCGACCATACCGTTGCGAGTCAATGTGAAAGCATCTACGTAGACTCTCAATCTGCAAGAAGTAGCAACCAAATTTCTTTCAGATCTCACCCAAGTGTCTTATGTATTCGTGTCTACGAGAGTTTTTGTATAGTCACTCGATTTGCTAGAAATAACTGTCAAGCCTCTCCCTCATCGAACTCTATTGTCTTGAAAATAAGAGACATTATATAATGTAGTCATAGCTACACCAAATAGAGAAGAGATAGCCACGAATGGAACGTCCTTGATCACAGGTTTGCTCAATACGGGTGTTCTAGGGGTAGGGTTAAACATCAAGCAGACAACCAGTCCATGATTCAAGATTTTTATCTGTTAATAAATCACCGCTTTCTCAAACTATAAATCTCGGGTTAAGTTACTTTTTTTTTTTTTTTTTTTTCCCAAATGAAAGAAAGCTATTTATCTCTACTAAGTTTCCTCTACCACCAAAGGACTATCTCTTCAAGACCTCTGCTTCGTTCCGGTTTCTTGACGTTAAACGGACGTTGAGAAACTTCCTTGCTTTCTTTGGATTGGTTGTCAATGAATCGTAAATAGAATTTCCGATGATTTAAGTGAACCGAAGCGAGAAAAATTATCTGTCTAGTATAGTATTTAAATAAGATCGTGGCTGACTTTGTCGACTGGGTGAATACTAGATAATTTCCTTGAGGAGTCATCTAGTTGTGCCTCCGTATACGAAGATAGTTTTTCAATAGATCAGTCCACTTGCTTTAACTAGGTACTGTAGGATAGTTACAATTCACGGCTGTAAACAGTAATATTGTAGAATAGATAAGTATTACTTTGGTTTTCAGTTATTTTTGTCGCGAAATTTACTTGCGATAGAGTAGCATTCTGTCTTGGAAGATTTAACACCTATCCTCTTTATGCCACGGTAACTGGGGATAACCACTGTGTTTATGGATCCCTATGATTCGGACAAAAATATTATCATTATTGAATTGCCTAATGAAATAACCAAAATGCAATTCATTATTCTGCGCTTCTACATCGTTTTTGTTACTTGTATTCTTTTCTCAGGCGTGATAGTGTAGTAAGAAGCTTAGTTCCTAATCATTTGGTTCTGGGTTCAGTCCCACTATGTGGGACCTGGGGGCAAGTGTCTTCTATAACCTCGGGCTGACCAAAGCTTTGTGAATGGATTTGGTACACGGAAACTGAAAGAAGCCCGTCATATATATGTATGTATGCGTGCGTGCGTGTGTGTATCTTTGTCCCCCATCACCGCTTGACAACCGGTGCTGGTTTGTTTACATCCCAATAACTTAGCGGTTCGGCTAAGAAATGAGTAGAATAAGCACCATGCTTTAAAAAAATAAGTACTGGTGGTCGATTCGTTCTTCAAGGCGGTGCCCCAGCATGGCCGCAGTCTAATGACCGAAACAAGTAAACGATAAAAGATCAACCATTCATGCTGCGAGCCAACGATGAGACTTCGACCTGCTTGAAACAGCTGCCGAATCTCCTTCAAACCACACTCGACCCGTTTTTAAAGTATAATTTTCAGAATCTAATACGGGTTGGTCAAAATTGAAATACTTTTCATCTGCTGAATTTGGATTGGCCAAGGGCTAAAACTAAACGACAACAATCACTTTCCCTCCAATTTCAAATCACGTTTCCTGTTTTCTTAACGTGAATCTCATAGCCGATATTTTAAATACTTTAAAATCCAAAAGCCAAACCAAAGACGATGAATCATAACCGATCTGTGGTTTCTTCTTTGTTTAACAGAAAAAAACTTTCCACTTTTAAATAATTAATCACTGAGAACAAACTAAGAGATGAAATTCCGTCTCTGAAATCTTTTCCTACTGCCCACACACGTTCACATGGGTTGTTGGTTTATATACAATGGCTAGGTTAAGTTTGTGTTGGTGACATTTACCTATAAGTGAGTGTGTGGTGTGGGGTAAAATATGTATAGGTGAGGCTCTGACTGTGTGTTTATGGCGAGGTTGTGTAGGTGTGTGTGTGAGTAAATGAGGTTGTGTGTGCGTAAGTAGGTGTGATAATGTGTGTGTGTGTGTGGACATAAATAGGTATGTTTGTGTATAGATAGGTGAGGCTGCATAATGGTTTGGTTCATGTGTAGGTGATGCAGAGATAATGTGTTAAGGTGAGGCGGTGATACTGTGTGTATGTGGGGGTAGGAGGAGTGACTGGTGGGGGTGCCTCGTGTAAGGTGAGGCAGTGGTTATGTGTGTGCGCTTGCCTTGTGTAGATGAAGCGATGCTGTGTGTGTGTGTGTGCCCGTATGTGAGGTGATGTCTGCGTGTGTGCCTCGTGGAGGTGAAGCGGTGGTTGCGTGTATATGTGTGTGTATGTATGTGCGTATTTATATATG
>NC_068983.1:36684378-36691468 GCF_001194135.2 Octopus bimaculoides | reverse complement strand
ACACACACACACACACACACACACACACACACACACACACACACACACACACACACACACATATATATAACACTACTATGTCAGTATGTCTCTTATGTAATGCATGAGCGTGTGCGCAACATGTCTATAAAAGTGTTTATAATATGTCAGTTACGTAAATATGTATAATAATGTCACTTATATAAGAAGAGTGTATATAATGTCGATTATATAATGTGTGATGTGTGAGCGTGCTGATATGTGTACATGAGTAATAAAAACGCTGTTTAGGAGTTGTCAACTGAGTGAAAGAGTACAATCAAAAGTACTAAGAAGAAAAAATTACAAACAAAAATATGCATAAAATAACAAGAGAAAAGGAAAAAAAAAAACACCGTAAGTCCCTCTTCTTCCTGCTCCTCCTTCTCCTCTCTCTTTGCGTTACCAACAGATATCTAACTGTTGAGTTGTCAGTAAAGTATGAAGGAAGGAAGGTTTATCACAACAGCACGTGCCACTGACTAACTCAGGCTTGATCTAATGAGTCACGGTCAGTGAAGAAACACTAGTCATCTGTAACTGTTCTCACTGCCTTATTACCTCTTACTCGCCTCCACATTTAAACCTCAGCCACCCTAGTCTATCTATCTATCTATCTATCTATCTATCTATCTTATGTTTACACCTAAGCCCAACCGAATTACATTGTATGTTACACACGCTCGCTTCCTCTTTCTTATTCTCTCCTTCCTACATTCGATTCCTTTACTCTCTCTCTCTCTCTCTCTCTCTCTCTCTCTCTCTCTCTCTTTCTTCTTTTCTCTAGTTCTTTCTTTGGCTTTCTGTCTCACTCACTCGTTCTTTCTCTTTCTCTCTGATTTACCCACGTAAAATACAGGTACATATATATTCGTGATTTCCCTCTCAATCTGGCACAATTTTGTAAGGCTTGAGAACGAGTTAATACTCATCCTACTGATTAAACAGAAACTGTTTTATCGACCCTCAGTGATGAAAGATGTTTAACTTGAACCAGATTTGAACTCAGAAATTCGAGATACCAAACAATCAGACTACATTTTGTAAATACAACTACTTCGTAATGTTTCACATTTCCGTACCCATGTATGTATATTTGTATGTAACTCATCATCTGTGCGTCTATTTCCTTGCGCGCGCGCGTATGTGTGTGTGTGTGTTATGTATACTGACGTACTAAACACCTGTTTATGTTTAGTTGTGACTATTGATAGCATTGTGCTTTGTCTTTTCAGTACATACGTATTTCCTAATCACCAAACCAAAAGTATGTTGCTCTGCCAGATCATCAGCCTTTTTCCCGAATAAGCCTCCCTTAGTTAACAGCCACGTATAGCAGAGAAGTTACCAAATTCTTTGAAATAAGAATATTGCGGAGAAGTATATTTACGTTAAACAAAGAAATCTTAGTCTGTATTACGACCTATTCAACTCAGTTATTTACTCAACTGAAGCATTTACGAACCAATGAAAAATCTTTTGTGTGGCGGTTCACCTTACTAGAAATAACAGCCAAATCGTCCTTTAAAATATTTTATTTTTTAAATAGGGATCAAATTTTTTTATGGCTTCGTCGGGTCTCCGAATTTGGTTGAAAGGAGATCTGGTGAATGCTTACAACAGAGTAGATTCAGCTAAAGACACCCATGAGTCAAGTAATGGTATTAAACCTAACAACAGATTAAATTTACTCCAATAAGGCGAGATGATCACGGTGGGAACTTCTCTGATTATTGGTCTTCTTGATCAGAGCTGTCTTGGGGGCTAGACATCCACAGAATCGCTTTAGAAATTAAGAGGAGCGACGATCAAACACTACTCAGTAACATTCGCTCTCTGGTCTCATATTTGTATCTTTGAACTGCAAACACAGGTAGCAGTCATTCGCGAGCGACTATCGCTTGGTAAGTAGTGTGCACCATCAGAATTTTGTGATACCTATGTTATCTCCAGCTGACATAGACATCTTCTCGTGTCGCCCTATCTTTCTTGATTCAACAAAACATCAAGAATGTGGAAATTGGAAGAACAGAGAGAGAGAGAGAGGTGGGAGCTGTGCTAGCAGCCGGTTGGTACTCATTATAGCTGAGAGGACTGGAGCAACGTGAAATGAAGAACTTTGCTCAAAGACACAACGTGTCGTCCGGTTCAGGAATAGAAACTAGGACCTTATGATTGTCATCCGAATACTCTAACCATTAGGCCACGTGCCTTCACTTATGAACTCAAATACAGAAATATATAATGGGAACAAAGAAATGAGTGAAGACATTAGGACAGAATGTGTAGTGTTTTTAAAGATATTAAAGTGACTAGCGGACTAATCTGTACAAATGTCAGCGGGTAAGATCAATGTGTAGATTCTGCTCTACATGTATGTTTTTTTCTCCCCTTTGTAAAGCCAACGCTACATACGACATAAGAGTCACTTCTTGAGAGAAGCTACCCTGGATGCCGAAACTAAGGTAACCTGCCATATTTTTCTCGTTTACAGGGGCCAGATGGAGTGGCTTATCGCAGCTTGATATGATCAACATGTCCATGAACCAACAAGGAAATCTTTTCGTGGTCATTCGACCTGCTAGAAATAGTAACTAAATCACTTCCTACCATGAATGAGGGAACAGCTACACAGTCTTTCTACATGCAGCAAATAGAAGCTAAATAACCCCCAAGTTACACAATATAATTTAACATAAACACACAATAGATAACGTAGTGCTACATTTTTATTGAAGCTAAGAGGCGATGGTTATGGCTGGAATACTTTCGTCGTAGGTCTGATGGTAAAGTCATACTCGCGCGCGGATACGTCTATTTAATTATGCGATTCAATCGAAAGAAGAAAGACTGAATTGTGTCGATATTAAAAGGTAAGTTAAAGAGTAAGCAACGTTGTGGTTAATCTGTCATATATCTTATACTTGATTTATAATTTTTGGTTCTATCATCCAAGGTAAAGCAAATCCCGGGACAAATGCGATTGAAATAATTAACCTGAGGAGATGTGTTAGGTTTATTTCTTTTTATAACATCAGTTGAAACAGGTTCGGAGCTTATGGTACTGTTGTACAGGAACTATCACCTGGAAAAGATGTTGCAAGTGATATTTTGAAAGGAGAACGAGATACGAGACTTATATTGTTTTAAGGTTGGTTATTTGCCCTATACCTCAGTCGCTGTGTTAATGTAACCTCAGCGTCTGATGTCGTAAGGCACGTTAACAACTGTCACACGTCGAATGTCGCCATCATAAAATGCGCACCGTTTCGTAATATCAGCAGACGATAACCCCAGATGAAATGGAATGAAGGTTATTTCCCACTAGTTGTAAGTATTATCATTTTGTATTCAAATATAAACTTGGAGATTTTATAAAAGTATTGAAAATTATCAACTGTTATTGTTATAGTTGCGAGCTGACTGAATTGTTAGAGCGTCGAACTAAATGCTCTACAGTATTTATTCTGAATCGTTATGTTCTAAATTCAAATCCTGTCGATATCAACGTTGCCTTTTATCTCTCTGGACAGTACAAGTCAAGTCGTAAGGTTGATGTATTATAGTTTAATCCCAGATCAACCGTGATTGAAACCATAATATTCATGCTTTTTATTTAGTTTCAGGCATTTCTTGAACCAGAGCATATAAGAGCAAGCTCAGCCGGTACGTTGATCTGAAAGTTAAAGAGAGGCCTATGAATATTGATGGGGTCCTCTTTAAAAGAAAACAAAAACTTGTTGTTCTTTTGAATTTTGAGATGAACCCCCTACTGATGGGACCCGAAAGGAGCCTTGTAGTATCTTGCGAAATTTCTCTTAGAAACTGTGTAGGGCTACATTATCTATCCCCTTTTTAAGATGTGATTTGACTGATATATTTAGCAGGCGTGACGACCAAAAGGGCGCACTCTCATTGCCTTGAATTATTAACGATGATTGTTGCTATTTACCCGTTTAGCCACCACCACCCTCACACATACACACACACAACCAACCAGACCTATGGACAAAAAAGTATTCCAAACGTGTTCTTCTCATTTTCGTATATCAGGGACTTCATTATCCAGTGTTTCCTTTATTCAAAACGGATGATAGGGTATAACTTGAGGGAAATTTGCAAGCTACTTTTCACAGGTCGAGCGTCCACGTGCAGACTCAGTCTTTGGTTGGTTGGCTGGTTGGTTAGTTGGTTGGTTGGCAACATATTTCTTACATTGGGAAGTAGAAGTAAGTCCTCCATTATCCGTTATAATTCGTTCCACTTACTCCACAAATACCCCATTTCCGTTAACTTTCTACAATTTCCTTTTTCTCTTTAAAAATTTCAAATAAATATATAAGCTAAACCAACCAGTGAGTTTCTCTAACAATTGTTCTTAAACTGGTAAACACCACTTCGCTATCCAGCCACAAATTTAAAGACACCTTCACCAAAAAGATAAGGGAAATTTTTTGCCCATTCCTCCCTCCAAATGTTAGTGGAAATGTTGGATGACGTCTCCCAGTTCTTTATTAACAATGCAAAATAGTTTGCATCGTTTATAATTCTTTCTTTGATAAAGGTGTTAGACAAGCTTAATATTCTTAAAACGATCTTAAATTTTATTAAACATGGTAGTTTGTCTAGCCGCCCTCACTATTAGGAACACTGCTCCACATAGTCGTTCGAGCTGTTAAAAAAAGCAGCTAAATATTCCTCAAATTACACCTTGTCCCTTTTCCGCTTGAAAGACACGTAACACATTGAACAATAGAACACCTTTGGTTATGTCTTATCGGTGGGGGTGACATGGGGATAAAAATAATCCGTTCTACTAAAGCTACAAGGCCTGAAATTTGGGGGAGGGGACTAGTCGATTACATCGACTCCAGTGTTTCACTGGTACTTAATTTATTGACCCCAAAAGGGTGAAAGGCAAAGTCGACCTCGGCGGAGTTTGAACCCAGAACGTAGCGGCAGACGAAATACTGCCAAGCATTTCGCCCGGCGTGCTTAACGATTCTGCCTGCTCGCCGCCTTATATGGAGATAAAAATAATCTTTTATACTCCAGGCACAAGGTCTGAAATTTTTGGGGAGGGGTGGGGGCCAGTCGATTACATCGATCCCAGTACGCAACTGGTATTTACGAAAGGATGAAAGGCAAAGTCGAACTCGGTGGAATTTGAACTCAGAACATAAGGACGGACGAAATACTGCGAAGCATTTCGCCCGGCGTGCTAACGATTCTGCCAGCTCGCCGACTTATATGAGGACAAAAATAATGATGGTTCTAATTACTCAATATTTCTTGATATTTTATTTTGCTCTTAATGTTTGAGTTAATTACTCCGAAGACTAAAATAATAATCGTTTCAAATTTTAACACAAGGCCAGCAATTTTAAAGGGAGGGGTTAATCACTTCCAGTACTTCACAAGTACTTTATTTTATCGACTCTGAAAAGATAAAAGATAAAGTTGATCGCGGCCGTATTTGAACTCCGAAAGTAAAGAACCAGAAGAAATACCTGAAAGCATTTTGTCGGACACGCTATGATTTTACCATCTCATATTTTTACACAAAGCATCTCACTCCAAGGAAAGCTATATAGTAAAGTTCTGTATCGTTGTTAATATTTTGTTGAATCTATCAATAAATAAGCGAGTAAATGGTTTGTTGTAAAGCAGGAATACTTCTTTATTACTTCATATATTGTACAGAGAATAAGTCATCCAGTTGCAAACTCATCACTCACGGCAAACACTGCTTGTCTTTCACCTTCAACTAATGATGGAGTCGTAGGGGTACCGTCGTGATATATTGTAGATCTGTTTTGTTTATCTATTCCTTGACATTGCTTGTCCATCTTTTCTTCTGTCAACTTCTCTTTCTTTTCCCCCTCTATGGTCCCTTAAAGAATGGTTTTTATAAGCTCAGTGGATCTTATTATACGGCCATACCATCTCAGTTTTCCTTTCTAAACTGTTATGAGAAGATTTTTATGAAGACCAATATGGTGCCGGATGGCTTCTAGAACCCGCTCGTTCATAATGTGGTCCAAGCATAACACTACAAACTAACAGAAACCATTGTGAATTATACAGTGTTTCTTCTGCTTCCAATTATTGTAGCCTTTCCTGGTGTTTGTTGTTGAAAGTATCTTAACCATAAACACAGAACAGTACTGGTGATGAAATAATAAACTTGGATCCTTGACTCAACAGACGACCCTGCGATTATATTTCAACATTCAGCTTTTTCAAATGATTATTCCATTAGTCTCAAATTATGGCATAACGTTGATGCAAAGTTTTAGAACTAAGTTGGCAATACATCATTTGTAGTAAAAATCTACATGAAATACTTTTAATTTAAAATTCCCAAACCAACAAATGTTAGTATTAATTCGAAAATTTGAAATTATAGTTTTAAGAATCCATTTTGGTCGAGGCACAGTTCATAAATATAGCGTTAAAATTTTGTCTTGGTTGTACACGATGATAGCTGTACAGGTCAGCTAACTGTAATGGTTTCAAATTTGGCACAAGGTGGGCAAGTCGATTGAATCGACCCCACTGCGTAACTGGTGCTTATTTTATCGACTCCGAAAGGATGACAGGCAAAGTTTACCTCGACGGCATTTGAACTCAGAACGTAAAAACGCATGAAGTGCTGCTTAGTATTTTGCTCAACGTGGTAACAGGCAGGACCGGCTCAAGGTACCAGCAACTCGGGCAGTCGCTCGGGGCGCCAAGGAGGGCGTGACAAAGACAAGGAAATTTCCACAACCGTCAGTGTGTACACGCCGAAGTTCAGCTTGCCCGGGGCGCCAGCAACCCTAGGGTCGGCCCGGGTAACAAGTCAGCTAACAATAACAACGACAACAACTCAGCTAATAAGGACTGGCGGTCAGGTCAGTAAAGGATATTGAAACTCTTTACGAAGAGAGATCTTATCAAAGTTATTAACAATGCTATTAGGGATTAACGTGCCACTCACTTTATATAACTACTTTGAGTTTGCTTAGCAGGCACGAAAGAATGTTTTTTTTTTTTTTATGATGATGTACTGTGGTTAGTTTTAATACAG
>NC_068983.1:36680149-36681578 GCF_001194135.2 Octopus bimaculoides | reverse complement strand
ACACACACACACACAAATCCTTTCACAAGGCTTTGGTCGGCTCGGGGCTATAATAAAAATCACTTGCCCAAGGTGCCACGCAGTGGGACTGAACCCGAAACCATGTGGTTGGGAAGAAAGCTTCTAATCTCACAACCACATCTGTTTCAGTCATTAGACTGCGGTCATGCTGGGGCACCACCTTCAAGAATTCTTAGTTGAATGAATCGATCCCAGCCTGGTACTTATCTATCATAATTCTTTACTGAACCGCTAAGTTACGGTTACGTAAACACACAAACACTGAGTTATCCAGCGTTGGTGAGGGAATATACACACAATGCTATTGTAGAGAACGACCGTGCGAACCATAGGAGAATAGCGATGTATGGAAACAGGCTCCTTTTAACGCGTCGCACGGTCGACACAAAACATGTAATGTAACATAAGAGTACTCGCATGTGAGATGCGAGCAAGTGCCAGCAATGAAAGAGAGAGACACAACTATTAGATATAAAGAGTAAGTTTTATTAGGGTAGTCAACTGTGTGTCTGTGTGTGCGTGCATGCGGCAATATAAGTAATACAATATGTATGATGGAGCGTCGTATAAACAATACTATGTATACAATAATATGTGTGTGTGTGTGTGAATATGAAATGCAGAGCATGGAATAAGAGTCTGTAACATAGACTATAAGAGTCCTGAACACAAAGATAAGAAAGTACCAGTTCATAGAAGAGTTACACAGTAGGTAGAATGTCTGTACACAAAAGGTCATGGCCGAATAGCAGAGCTGAGGTGTCACATGTGAAGTTGAGCGTCGATGCTGCGACCGGTTACTTGGTACAGAAGATCCTCGCAGGTGTTGGCACTGGTGACGACATTGTAGTAGACAGTAGATCGTTGGTGTTGACGTCGTCGCTGGAAACTGGCTGGAGCTGCGTTCTGTGAGATGGTCAACGACCAGACCTCTAAGAGGTCTGAAATCGAAGACAAACTAGAACATAAATCTGATCACACCACTAAAACAATGATTTTTATAAATTTATCATATATAACAGAATATACCATATTGTCCATCCATTCATCTTCAAAGCCTACTGCCCTCAGACATGGCCTCCAGAAGCAACAATCACTAAATGTTCTAGATGGATCCTAAACATCTATCTGAAACATCTCAAGGCTATGGATATGATCTAATCATCCTGTTTCCTCAAGGTTAGCTCTGTCCATGAAATCTATCCTACAATTCATTCCTCAGATGTTTTAATCACCTGTCAGTAGTAATGGAGTCCGGACCTGGCAGAATCCTGCACCAGACTTCTGTGACTGTTTTGGCAGGATTTTTACAGCTGGATGCCCTTCCAAACATCAACTGCTTTACAGTATAAACTGGGTGTTTTTAAGTGACACCCACACTGACAGGGTCACCAAGTAACTTGCAAGA
>NC_068983.1:36677766-36679759 GCF_001194135.2 Octopus bimaculoides | reverse complement strand
GAGAGAGAGAGAGAGAGAGAGAGAGAGAGAGAGAGAGAGAGAGAGAGAGAGAGAGAGAGAGAGAGAGAGAGGAGATAGAATGATAGAATGAGAGACAGAGAGAGAGGAGAGAGAAAATATTATTTTAACATCAGATACAAGGCAAAGTTGGCCAAATTAAATACTGATTTCAAATTTTTGCACATGGTCACCAATTTCAGGGGAGATGGGTAAGTTGGTTACATCAACTTCAGTGTTCAATTAGTACTTATTTTATTGATCTCAATAGGATGAAAAGTGAAGTCGACCTCAGTGGAATTTGAATCCAGCACATGAAGACAGATGAAATGTTGCTAAGCACTTTTCCCAGTTTGCTAACGATTCTGCTCGCTGCTTTGGCCTAATTAAATTGCTGTCAATTCATCACCCATGAAAAGTGTTTTATAATTAGCAAGTGTTTAATTAGCATGCAGTGATTAATTGAAGTTCACTTACAATTCTGAACCATATTGGTAATGCTCACATCATTGCCTTGTTTCATATCTATCACAGACATGCCAAATCTGTTGACATTACTGTGTTGATATGACTGAATGTACCAGACTGTGCTGAAGTATAAATTTTGCTTACAGTGACACTTGGGACTAAACAACATCCGAAATAACTGAAAGAATTAGGTGGAGATATATCAAGGATGGAATATCAGATCATAGAATTTATTTAGGTTGGAATATTCTGGGTGGAGAAAATGTACTTTTATACCCAAGAGAGATATAAAACAAAGATACTTGTAGGAAAGAGTTTCCATAAGGGTAAAAAAGTAAATTAATTTAATGAGTGAATGAATTTCTAATTCTATAGTTATTTGGTTAAATAAAGATACACAATTTAGAAAGAAAGAAAGAAAGAAAGGAAAACTTTAATGTTTATAATTCTGGAAGTTTTGAATGAAATAAAATGGCTCTGAAATCTGGGGAAAATTTCTCAAAATTTTTATTTAATGGTTTGATCAGTGGGTCCTGCTTTTGTTGTGATGTGGTGGTTTGTGAGCCTCACTAACCCTGAGAGCTCTTCCAGTATAGCACAAGCCCTTGGTTGGGTCTTGCATGCAGGACAGACCAACGGATAAGGGTGAGGTTGATATGGACCATCTCCTCCAAGAGGTAAAAATGGGTTTGTGTAGGGCCAATACCTCTACCTAGAAAAAAAAGCCAAGTTATGGAAGCATCAATGACAATTCACAACTAACAAGGCCTGGGAGAAAAAGGCTTTACCCCAGGGAAACATGATGTGGGGCAGCAAAATCTGAAGGGAACCAACATATTGCATTACATGTCAGGCCCTGGCCTGCTACAACAAGGGAAGCAGAAGAAAGAATTTCCAAAAAAGTAACTGGAGGCAGAGATGAAAAAGTAGGATCCAACTAGAAAGGAGCAGAAAAGACAGCCATTGATAAGGATTAATGTTGAGCATTCCATCCCTCTTCATGTTCTGAGTTCCAATTCCACTGAGGTCATCTTTGCCTTTCATCCTTTCAGGGTTAATAATATAAGTACCAGTTGAGCACTGGGGTTGATGAGATGATGATAATTATAACAAGGGTACTCAGAGAGTGCAAACCTCCACCAAGGCAACACCAATGTCCTCTCAACGATTAGCCACAGATGGTTTTGAAATGAGAATATCTGAAATAAATTTGATTGCTCTCACAAACGAGAATACTAAAAATGAACCCAACCACTCTCAAAACTTAAGTTAAAAAAACAGGAAAAATAATCCAGAATCCTTGTCCAGTACTGGAGCAATCCTAAAATCTAATCAGTTTGTGCCAGTTATGAGGCCAAACATCCCTGAAAGTTTCATCTGAAACCATCCAGTGGTTCTTGAGATATCTTGTCCACAAACAAACAAACATGACTGAAAACAACACCTCTGCCTTCACCAAGGCAGAGGTAATAATAATAATAATAATAATAATAATAATAATAATAATAATAATCCTTTCTACTGTAGG
>NC_068983.1:36672815-36677438 GCF_001194135.2 Octopus bimaculoides | reverse complement strand
ACGTTTCCCTAAAAGAAATGGAAAAACTTTCAAAATACAAAGACCTGGAAATAGAGATAACTCGAATGTGGAATCTAAAAACAGAAACAATTCCTATCATAGTAGGTGCCTTAGGTATAATAAAAAAATATTCAGACAAATACATAACAAAAACACCAGGACTTACAAATATATATAACATACAGAAAATTGCACTACTGGGCACTGCACACATCCTACGCAGAACACTTTCAATACAGTAACCATAAGAGCATCACAGCAAACCACAGCACATACCCAAGGCTCACAGAGCTGCGCTCCATAGTGAAGTGAAAGCACGTTATAAAAATAAAACTACTGAACAATAATAATAATAAGTGCCCTGATGTAATACTAGCTCTCATGGCTTCTGATACTTAGGAAGGTTCTTGGCATCTAAGGTTACTTTTTGTAGCCTGATTTAGTAGTAGTAGTAGCAGTAGTAGTAGTAGTAGTAGTAGTAGTAGTAGTAGTAGTAGTAGTAGTAGTAGTAGTAGTAGATAAAGCGAAGAGACAGTGTCAGGCAATTGACTTACAGTCCCAAATGATGAAAAAAGTCAATATGAGGGATATAGAAAAAATAGCAAAGTACCAAGCATAAAAGCTACTTTAGTACAGCTCCAGAAAATTATTAGGATACTTAGGAGGGTTCTTGGTATCTAAGGTTACTTTTTGCAGCCTGGTGTTAGGAATTTTTCTTTTCCAACAGTCTGATCTGTTGTGTGTATTTGAATAATAATAACAACAATAATAATAATAATAACCTTATAATAATTGGTGCGCTGGGAACAGTAAGTCAAGATATAGATAAATGGCTGGAGGAGATTGAAATAGAATGCCCAGTAGAGTTCCTACAGAAAGTTTGCCTCTTTGGGACAACAAGGTTTATCAGAAGGTTCTAAGCACTTGAAAGACTGCTGAAAACTTGTGGATACCTAAGGTTTACAAGTAGCAACCTGCAACCTACATAATTCCTACCAGGAATAAGATCAAATCTGAGCTTTGATTTTATGATAATAATAATAATAATTATTATTATTATTATTATTATTATTATTATTGTTATTATGCACTTATTGTATATATTTATTTCTTTATTGTCCACAGGAGGCTAAACATAGAAGGGACAAACAAGGACAGACAAAGGGATTAAGTCGATTACATCGGCCCCAGTGCATAACTGGTACTTAGTTAATCAACCCTGAAAGGACGAAAGGTAAAGTTGACCTCAGCAGAATTTGAACTCAGAATGTAGTGACAGGTGAAATACTGCTAAGCATTTTGCCCAGCATGCTAACGATTCTGCCAGCTTGCCTCTTATTGTATATATTGCTGAGGTGCACTACAATTTGTTGGAAAGAGTAAACGTGGAGAGAGAAAGCAACAAGTCAAGCAAAGAAATATAGCACTGAAAGCCTTGTTAATTAAATAAAGATTCTGGTTACAATTATGATGAATGTTGTCTTTAATGATGGTGAGATTATTATATTGAAAATTAATGGAATTGGTATGGAAGTAATAATAATAAATTATGTGTGATATTTTTTTCTTTTATTTCCAACATACCAATAGAAAATAGGTCTGTTTCAGTGTTATAAAGATAATAATTCAATGGTAGCAAGATAGCACACAGTTTGTGAGTACAGGTTAGAAAATACATTATTACAATGTAAAATAACAAGTTCCATTATACAACATTAACAAAAAGTGTGTATAATATGTTGTGAAAACCAACACACATGTTTGGGATTAACATTAGTGGAAATATATAAACTTGTACAAGTAGATAATGGTCAACAGTAAAGAACAAAGAGCAGATAACTCACATGTTTTTAGACCGGTGGAAATAGCAATCAGGGAATAATTTCTCATGAACCATTTCTGTTCTGTCGAGGCAAAAACCAAGAGAAAGCTAACTACTAAGAAAGAAGTGAAATAAAGCAGTGTGCTCATGGCTGTTTGAGTGTGAGAGCTTGAAGGGGGGGGGGGCAACAGAAACAGCTTGATTTTTGTTTATATAGCTAAAATAGCTGCTAGATTACTAATCTTTGATTGGTGCATATGAAGCAGACGACAAAAATAAAGATTATTGTCATCAAAACGAGGCTGCTAGAATAATTATTATTACTACGATAATGTTTTACAATATTCATGACTGTTATGATGATGAGATGATGATGATGATGCTTATAACTGCAGCAATGATTCTGGTGAGAAAGAAGATGATAAAGAAGAGGCAATGGAGGAAAAGAGTAAGCCTCAAATGGCGGGGAGGCATTTCTTAACTCGTGTCCTCCTCCCCATCTCCCTATAACCTAACCAAATTCATACAGGCCAGCTCTCTGTCATCCTTCTTACATTCACCCTACATAAAAATGTCTTTCTTTGCAAGGGAGAAAAAATTGAAAACAGCATTATAGTCAAGAAAAGAGTTGCATCAAACAAAGCTTGTTCATAATTTCCGGAATATTTCGTGTCTTTTAAATGCCAAGGCCTGGAACAGTCGACCAAAAACATGGCAGCTTTTAATGTCACTGAGCTTAAGGCAGCAGCAAAACCACACACAGACGCCTTCATAAACTCATACATACATACATACACACACTCATATACACACACATTCATACATACACCCCATGCATACATTCATTCACATATATATACACATTTGTAGACACACACATACATACATACATACATACATACATACATACACACATGCATACATGCATACATGCATACATACATACATACATACATACATACATACATACATACATACATACATACAAACACATGTATGCACATACACATATCAGATTATGTAGACAACTATTACATTCTACACACACACATACATAGAGATGATGATGGTGGCAGTTGAGGTGGAGGTGGTGATGGCACTGATGGCAGTGGAAGTCAATTAATGTCTAAGTACAACCATTTCTTAGAAATCATAAAGCACAATACACACACATATACACAAATGCACATATATCACATTATACACAGAAACACACATTGTAGGGTAATTTCTTGGAGAATTGTTAATTCAACAGAGAATGCAAAAATAAAAGCAAAGAAGCAACAGGAAAGAATGCATTTGGCTTTAGACCCAGCAGAGGCAGGCTTGAAGCCATTTTGATAATCAAAAAGATAAGTGAGCAAAATCATTGTGTCCTTACATACCATGTTCTGGTGAGGTAGGATGTCAGCCTTACTTTCTGAATCATAATATACACCTTGGAAACTAGACTCTAAAGCCTGAAAATATATTATATTTTCTGGCATATAGATCAAATTTTTCAGACCACAATTTACAGCAAAAAAAAAAAATGTTGGTTGATTTTTACACCAGTATGATTTTGGAGGAACAATAATTCCATGTGAAATGCAGTGGGATTTGGAAAAAATACTCCCAATATTTGAGTGTTTATGATAGATGTTTATACTATACAGGGTGTCCACAAAGTCTGGGTACATGGAATTAACACATACTTTAAGAAATTATTATTTCTTATACTCTTTACTCTTTTACTCTTTTACTTGTTTCAGTCATTTGACTGCGGCCATGCTGGAGCACCGCCTTTAGTTGAGCAAATCGACACCAGGACTTATTCTTTGGAAGCCTAATACTTATTCTATCGGTCTCTTTTGCCGAACCGATAAGTTACGGGGACGTAAACACACCAGCATCGGTTGTCAAGCGATGGTGGGGTGGGGGACAAATACAGACACACATACATATACACACACATACATATGTATATATATATATATATATACATATATATGACAGGCTTCTTTCAGTTTCCGTCTACCAAATCCACTCACAAGGCATTGGTTGGCCCGAGGCTATAGTAGAAGACACTTGCCCAAGGTGCCACGCAGTGGGACTGAACCCAGAACCATTTAGTTGGTAAGCAAGCTACTTACTACACAGCCACTCCTGTGCCTATTATATTTAATTGTTTATGTTATGATTTTATTTACTCCATGTACCCAGGCTTTGTGGACACCCTGTATATTGCATTGACTTGTATGCTGGAAAATATGGTATACTGATTAGAATTTTTTTTTTTAAATGTGGTGTTTATATACGAGTGATATCTTCTCTAAGCACAAGGCCTGAAATTTTAGGGGAGGGAGGCTAGCCAATTTCATGAACCCCAGGGCTCAGCTTGTACTTATTTTTTTTACCCTTGAAAGGATAAAAAACGAAGTCAACCTTGGTAGCATTTGAACTCAGAACATAAAGACAGATGAAATGCTGCTAAGCATTTTGCTTGGTGTGCTAACAATTCTGCGAGCTTGCTGCCTCAGCTTATACTAGTGATATTATTATGAGATTGGAGTAGAAGTACTTATTAAAAATATATGCCAATACTGAAGTTAATAAGAAGAGACTGAAATGAAAGGGCCAAGTAATAAGAAGGCCACTCGAAAAGTACATGGTGCAACAGGCTCATGTTCTGATACGCCATAAAAGGTTAGCATCTAAGATCTGTGAAAACATGCAAAGTGATGCTGGCTGTCCAACTGGAGAGAGCAAGGTTCCAGAAAGATTGATAAACAGTGACTCTCTTTCTCTCTCTCTCTCTCTCT
>NC_068983.1:36671479-36672509 GCF_001194135.2 Octopus bimaculoides | reverse complement strand
TATATATATATATATATATATATATATATATCATCATCATCATCATCATCATTGCTTTATGTCCATTTTCCATGCTGAAATGGATTGGATGGTTTGACTGAGGTCTGGAGAGCCAGCGGCTGCACCAGGCTCCAATCTGATCAGACAATTTTTCTACAGCTGGATGCCCTTCCTAACACCAACTACTCCGAGAATGTAGTAGATGCTTTTTACGTGCCAGTGGCACAGGAGCCAGTCAGGCAGGCCTGGCATCGATCACATTCAGATAGTACTTTTTACGTGCCACCGGCACAAGAGCCTGTCAGGGAGTTCTGGCATCGACCATGTTTGGATGGTGCTTTTTAAGTGCTACTGGCATGGGAGCCAGTTAGGCGAACCTGGCATCAACCACGTTTGGATGGTGCATTTTACGTGCCACCAGCATGAGAGCCAGTCAAGGAGCACTGGCCACAGCTACGATGTTGGTTTTACTTGACTCAACAGGTCTTCTCAAGCATATCCTATCGCCCGACACATCAGGGGTACTCTTAACTGGGCTGGACTGGCATGGCTGCGATCTCACTTTAGTTTTGGGTCTTCTCAATCACAGCATATCTCCAAAGGTCTTGGTCTCCTGCCATTGCCTCTGTGAGGCCCAATGTTCAAAGGTCATGCTTCACCACCTCATACCATGTCTTCCTGGGTCTACCTCTTCCGCAGCTTCCTTCCACAGTTAGGGAGTGGCACTTCCTTACACAGCTGTCCTCATCCAAATGTAACACATGACCATACCTGCGTAGTCGTCTTTCTTGCACACTACATTTGGCTCTTCTTATGACCAACTTTTCTTTCAGGACAGAGAGAGAGAGAGAGAGAGAGAGAGAAACAACTTGTTTTAAATCTCTCAGGGAGAGACAGACAGTAACAGTACCGAATAATGAAGTTTATTTGCCAACAGAATGTCATTTATAGGACTGTCACACTCTGTTGGCAAATAAACTTTACTATATATATATATATATACATATATATATGTATATATATACATATA
>NC_068983.1:36660896-36665874 GCF_001194135.2 Octopus bimaculoides | reverse complement strand
ACAGGGGCAATTTGCAAGAATATAAGAACTTATGTGGATGCATCAGTGCCATGAAAAATAATAAATCATTAATTATACAATTTCATGGCTATGTAATTTATATCAAGTTGCTTGAAATTCTACCAAGCTTCAAAAGAGTTGTCCACCTCTAATGTATGGGCTTCCAATTGGCTCAATGTGAAAAAGAAAAAAAGAGGTTCATGCAGGTTGCATGCATATATGGCCCACACATTTTGCAACCAGTGCACAAAAGAAAATAATGTACACAAAATAAATTAAAAGGTGCAGAAAAGGTTGTTTGTCTAAAGTAATGGAATAAATAAATAATTATATTTATTATACATTCAAATCATAGATAATTTTCTCAGTGGGAAACAAATTTAAATGAGATGAGGCTTTCATGCCAACTGGCTATTAAAAATTAAAGGGAAAATTGTCCAGGTGCTTTATTTGATAGTAAACAGACACCAAAATGTGACTTAACTAGCGACAAGCTAAATTGATTAATGACTGTTCTGAGTAAAGTTAATTTCTATTACCTATAAAAGGAAGTTATTTGAGGAAAAAAATATATGAAAGTTTAGGTAAATTGTTTTGTTTAAATGTACTGGGATTTGTTCTCAAACATTCAACAGTGAATGTAAAATAGTTCTTAACAACCATCGTGTGGTGGAATTGATGTCTTGCAGTGGGCTATAAGCATTGTGGTAAAAATTTTGACGTGTGTATGTGCATGCATGTGCATACATACATATATATGTATGTATGTATGTATGTATGTATGTATGTATGTATGCTTGTATATATGTATGCATGTATGTACGCATATATATATACATACATACAGTAATCTCTCGACTATCATACGTTACATTCCAAAATCCCCTGCGATAGGTGAAAATCCACCAAGTAGAAATAGTACTGTACTTTCTTTCTTTTCTTTCTTTTCTAGTTTCAGCTCATGAGCTGTGGCCATGCTGGGGCACTGCCATTGGATATATTGGATATAAATACTGTATTTTTTTTTTATTATTATTTTTATAATTTGTATATATTTATTTTATTATAAATGCAAAACAACACTATGGAAGAATCAATGTAAGCTTAAATAATAAAACCACAATATAGCAAGGGATTACTGTATATATATGTACATGTGTATGTGTGTGTGTGTGTGTGTGTGTGTGTGTGTGTGTGTGTGCATGTATGTGAGTGTGTATGTGTGTGTGTGTGTACATATACATACACAATATACACATACATCTGAAGCATCTATGCAGTTGCTTGACATACTAAAAGCAGCAGCTAAATATCATTGAAATCTCACTATACTCTCTAAAAAATTCAGGTTCACACTGACCAATGCAGCACTACCAATTACATTACATGTTCTGAAAAATTTCTTCCAGCAATTATTTACATGCACAGTGATATGATATACTAAAATATTTTCTTCATAAATTCATTATAATATTACAATAATTTTAACCTCAAAATATTTTTATCATTTTAAATTCAACTTCTAAAGCAAAGTTTGCTTTAGAAGCAATGAGATGTATCGAAAGATGCAGCTAAGGAAATAATTTTATTCTCAAACGCAGGATAATGCCAATAATATAGCATGAACAGAATAAACTATCTATATTTTGCAGAAAAATCTGGCTGCCAACAGACTTTTTTGCAAAATATGGAAAGTTTATCCTGGTCATGCTATATTATTAGCATTATCATGCGTGTGAGAATAAAATTATTTCCTTAGCTGTATTTTTATAATTATAAATCTCTTTCTCTCTCTCTCACTATATAAATGTGTGTGTGTGTATGTATATGTTTATACACACATCTGATTTCTATGCTTTTTATGTGCCACCAGCACAAAAGCCAGTCAAGGTGGCACTGGCATCGGCCACGTTTGGATGGTGCTTTTTACATGCCACCAGCACAGGTATCACAACTTCTCTTTACATATCCCATTTTAGTACATATTTTTGATATGGTTTTTCAAAAGCTGAAACATGTAAAAGGAAAATTGAAATGTACCCAATTTTAAGGAAGTAGCATTTTTGTTCTTGTTTTTCATAGACATCTACTTACTTGTGTGTTACCTCTACAAATCTTTTCAAATATATATATACATTATAAATATTATTATTATTATTACCTTATTATTATTATTATTATTGTTATTATTATTATTATTATTATTATTATTATTATTATTATTATTATTATTATTATTATTATTATCATTATTATGATTCAGTTGTCTTATTTTTATGTGCTTTCACTGCACTACCGAGCACAGCTCTGTGTGCTTTGGGTATGTACTGCAGTTTGTTGTAGTGCTCTTATTTTCACTGTATTGAAAGTGTTTTACGTAGGATGTGAGCAGTGCCTAGTAGTACTATTTTCTGTATGTTATATATACTTGTAAGTCCTGGTGTTTTTGTTATGTATTTGTCTGAATATTTTTTTTTTATTATATCTAATGTGCCTGCTCTAATAGAAATTGTTTCTGCTTTTAGGCTCCACATTTGAGTTACCTCTATTTCCAGGTCTTTGTATTTTGCAAGTTTCTCCTTTTCTTTTAGAGAAACATTGTCATCTGTTAGTATTGGTACATCAATTAGAAAGCATTTTCTTTCTTGATGATCTCTGACAACTATATCTGGCCTATTGGCCTTAATTTCTCTATCTGTGTATATTGGCATATCCAAGAGTATGGTTGCTTTCTCGTTTTCTGTGACCTTTTCTGGCGTGTGCCTATACCATCTTTTTTCTGTTGTTATTCCATAGTGTTGGCATAGCTTCCAGTGTTTATAGATCCCAACTGTGTGGTGTCTGTAAATATATTTCTTCTTAGCCAGCACTGGGCAGCCAGAGACACTATGATTTATTGTTTCTTCTCCATCACCACATATTCTGCAGTTACTTGTATTTTTTTCCATTTCATGTTTTTGGTGATTTCTGGTGGGGAAGCTTTGATCTTGTGCTTCAATTAAAAATCCTTCAGTCTCTGCTTTGAGTCCTGATCTTCTCAACCATTGTTAGGGTTTTGCTTTGTTTATTTCTTTTCTGTTTAGTTCAACCCAGTATTTGCCATGAAGAGCCTTTTCTTGACATTTTATCATGATCTGATGCTGTTCTAGATTTAGTTTGTTTTACAGCTTTTGTTGTTTCTTCTTTTTCTTCATAGTTGCTAGGTACTATGACTTCTTGTTTGTATTTGTCAGCTTCCTTAAAGACAGAAAACAGTTTTTTGTTTTGTTCATGCTTTGTGGCTATTTGTATTAGTTTTCCTTGTTTTTGAAGTAGATATTTTGTAGTCCTATGGTGATTATTTTGTAATAGTTTTCTAGCTGTATAAGGCCACTACCACCTTTGATATGTTGTATGTATAGCTTATTATTATTATTGTGTGTTGGCAGAATCATTAGCACACCGGGCAAAATGCTTACCAGCATTTCATCTGTCACTATGTTCTGAGTTCAAATTCCACCAAAGTCGACTTTGCCTTTCATCCTTTCAAGGTTGATAAATAAAGTACCAGTTGTGTTCTGAGGTTGATGTAATCAACTATCCCCCTCCCCCAAATTTCAGGCCTTGTGCCTGTAGCAGAAAAGATTATTATTATTATTTTAATTATTATTATTTCTTTTTATCTCAGGTTTTGTTGGAACTCCTGGAGTCTTGCAAGTGTAGTGGGCTTGCTTCATGCCACCTATGGCACCAGGCCATCTGTCCTTTTCAGCTATCTGTTACTTCCTGATTATTCTGGCCGTGCCAAAGAGGCAAACCTTTTGTAACAGTTCTACTTGGCACTCCTATTCCAATTTCCTTTATATACCTTCTGATATTGTCCCCAAAGACCCAACAATAATTGGCACTTTCTTACGCAACATCAACTATATAGCACACGTGGTGTACCTTGTCCACCACCACTAGGTCCGGTCGGTTATGCTCTAGCATCTGAACTATTTGAACAGTGAAATCCCAGAGGATTTTGCTAGTCTCTGACACCAACATTCTCCACAGTTTGTGCTCATGCCATGCCTTGCTACTCTCTCTCTATTATCATTATTATTATTATTATTATTATTATTATTATTATTATTGCTGTTGTTGTTGTTGTTGTTGTTGCTGTTATTTAAAACAGCTTGATTTAGCTTCATGCAAAGTTTTACAGGCTTCTAACAGAAACCTGGCTTGTTTAGGCTCAGATTACCAAATGGAAAATACAGGAAGTCCATGATGGCTACTGCAAAATCGCTGCTATTGGTCACATGATGTTGTTGAAAGTGAGATCAGCATTTCAGAGACACCAGATGCATTAGAAAGAAGAATTTCTTGAACTGTGTGGTTGCACAGGAAGCTGGTGGTGCCTTGGTGTCTGATCATCCTTTGTAGGAACTTGGAAGCTGAGAGAAGCAAAGCCAGCGAGAGTGTGCATGGTGTGTGTATGTGTGTATACAAGATGTTTCAGTGCATGAAGGTGGGTATGTTATTAACTGCATGAGTGTGTGTGTGTGTGCGTGCACAAATATGTGTGCTTGTGCCTACTGCATATGCATGCATGTGCAAACGTGTTTAGAACGCATGTATGGGTGTATGTGTATGTACATATGTATATTCTTGTATTTGTGCATAAATGTATGAGTAAGTACAAACTGTAATAGATAATAGTCTATGTAACTCCTACAAAATGTATTGAGTACCTCTTTCTTTTGTTGTCCAATCACTCATATATACTGGGTGGCACAAAAGTCATGGCCCAGTAAAATAACACTTTGTCACTACACAATATCTTCCTCATATCTTCCTAATTTTTATTTTTTTTCTCCTGTGATTAGGATGGTGTGTAACCTTTGTACCACCGTGTATATATATATATATATATATATATATATATATATATATATGTATGTATGTATGTATGTATATATATATATATACATATATATTTACATATATATGTATG
>NC_068983.1:36658345-36660834 GCF_001194135.2 Octopus bimaculoides | reverse complement strand
ATATATATATACACATATATATGTATGTGTGTGTTGTTGTACATGTAAGTGTGCACGTATGTATGTGTGTGTTGTGAGGGAGTTTGTGGGTAAATAGGACGCCTGATTGGCTGTGTTATTGCTGACGTGATAGAGAGCGAGAGAGAGAGAGAGAAAGAGAGAGAGAGAACAACAAAGCAGCTGCAGTGATGTAGCAATAATAGCAACAAAGCCAGGAGTAGTGGTAATGTTAGTATACTGTAACAATGAGTGTGGCAATAACAAAAGCAGAACAGTAAGAAGAAGTCTTCTGTCACTTGTTCTTTCATTTTACAATAAAAAGCAGGTAATTCATCCGTGTTAACATTACGTTGGACCAATAGCTTGTCAGCGAAAATTGGTAGGCAAAAAAACCCTGTAGAAACTATCATTTCAGCCATCTATATGTGTGTGTGTGTGTATACATGTGTGCACACACATCCACACATAAATGTTAGGTGTAGGGATAATTCTGTGGTTGAGAAGTTTGTTTTCCAGTCATCTAGTACCACTGCATGGTACCTTGGGCAAGTGTTACCTTCTTCTATAGCCCCACGCTGACCAAAGCCTGGTGAGTTGATTTGGTCTGCAGAAACTGAAAGAAGCCTGTCATATATATATATATATATATATGAAGGCACCGGCCTCATGGAGGAGACCTTTGGCATTATGTCATGTTTGTGAAGACCCAGCAACCCGTGTCTTAGTATTCCGATCGCCCTGTTTACTGCCTTCTCCGTATTCCATTTCCTCCTTGTTCGTACCTTTGGAGGGTTTTCTCGGATGCTCTGATCTTTTGAATACCTTAGCATCATTACTGTCCTCGCCTTTCCTGCTTTATATTCTTCGGCGATTGATGTTATTGGTAGTTGCAGCACGGTTTTTCCATATAGTGCAGTTGTATTCATTGATTTCGGCAGACTAAGCCATTTTTTTGATAAACACACTGCATCTTTGTTCCATCCTTTCTACTCTACTTGCGGCTATTTCGTACATTTGCAATGGCTGCATTATCCTTGGGTACAGCCCAAATTGCAGTATCCAACATTTGAATTTTTCCAGCAGCGTTGTTCTGTCAATTGCCTTTAATCCTTGTTCTACTAACTCATGTGTTTCTTTCCCTTGCTTCTTATCACTTAATAAATCTCTATACCATCTGCGGAGACTCTTTACTGGTTGTTCTTTCACCATTGGTTCTTGTAGTAGTGTTAACAGTTATGTTTTACAATTTACAACTGTGGCAAGATGGTTAAACTGTGTGCCTTAAATACATTTGTATAGGCTCCAGAATGTTAATTTTTGACAACTGTGTTCTGATCAATCAGTGTGTGATTTTACTGCTGATTGGTTTAGGCATCATGGTTTGTTGAACATGTCATTTTGACCCTGGCCAAAGCAGCAATTGTTGGGCTATTTTTAGAAATATTGTAAACAACATCTCTCAAGGAGTTTTACATTTAAATTATCATTGTCATCATTATAATCTCCTTTATTATTGTTGTTGTTGTTGTTGTTAGTGGTGGTGGTAAGAGTAGCTGTGGTAATAGAACTTTAAACCCCAAAATAAGATAATTTTTACTGACTTTTCTCTTGACTTAGCTAGTTTTTCCTGCAATCATCATAATGAGCACCTTTAGAACTGTTGTTATTGTTAGTGGTAGTGGTCTTAGCAGAAGAAATAGTCCCTCTAAGTATTAGTATTACTGTTTATTTAGCTTCGGTTGGAATTTATTAATAAAGTTCTTTTCTCTGATTTTTCTTTCAATTTCACTTGGACTGTGTAGTTTGTAGAATGGAAATATTTTAAATATTTTCCAACTGCATCTTGCTAGATGGTTACTCAAAGGTATCTGACAGACATCTGGGTCTCTAATTTGCTGTTGGTGCACATGGGAACGTTCTGATAGTGCCTTTCCAGTCTGACTTAGGTATACTTCTTCACAATTCGGGCATTTGATGCAGTAAATAAAATTTCTGCTTTTGCTGTTCATATTTGTGTTTGTGAATATTTTTCCGGTTTTTGTGTTCATATATTGACTAGTTTGTATGAATTGGTATGTGCAACATTGGCTATCATTGCATTTAGATACAGTGAATGATTGGTCTTTGTTGCTTAGGTCAAACTTTGCATTTATTAATAATTTCATACATATATACATATATATATATATATATATACTCTTTTACTCTTTTACTTGTTTCAGCCATTTGATTGTGGCCATGCTGGAGCACCGCCTTTAGTCGAGCAAATCGACCCCAGGACTTATTCTTTGTAAGCCTAGTACTTATTCTATCGGTCACTTTTGCCGAACCGCTAAGTTACGGGGACGTAAACACACCAGCATCGGTTGTCAAGCGATGTTGTGGGGACAAACACACAGACATACATATACATATATACGACAGGCTTCTTTCAGTTTCCGTCTACCAAATCCACTCACAAGGCTTTGGTCGGCCTAAGGCTATAGTAG